>NC_053022.1:440098838-440273603 GCF_003073215.2 Triticum urartu | reverse complement strand
TATTAGGTATGCCATGCTATGTACCAGACCTGATGTAAACCTTGCCGTAAGTTTGGTAGGAAGGTACCAAAGTAATCCCGGCAAGGAACACTGGACAGCGGTCAACAATATCCTGAAGTACCTGAAAAGGACTAAGGAAATGTTTCTCGTTTATGGAGGTGACGAAGAGCTCGTCGTAAAGGGTTACGTCGACGCTAGCTTCGACACAGATCTGGATGACTCAAAGTCACAAACCGGATACGTGTATATTTTGAATGGTGGGGCAGTAAGCTGGTGCAGTTGCAAGCAGAGCGTCGTGGCGGGATCTACATGTGAAGCGGAGTACATGGCAGCCTCGGAGGCAGCGCATGAAGCAATTTGGGTGAAGGAGTTCATCACCGACCTAGGTGTCATACCCAATGCGTCGGGGCCGATCAAGCTCTTCTGTGACAACACTGGAGCTATTGCACTTGCCAAGGAGCCCAGGTTTCACAAGAAGACAAGGCACATCAAGCGTCGCTTCAACTCCATTCGTGAAAATGTTCAAGATGGAGACATAGATATTTGTAAAGTACATACGGACCTGAATGTAGCAGATCCGTTGACTAAACCTCTCCCTAGAGCAAAACATGATCAACACCGGAATTCCATGGGTGTTCGATTCATCACAATGTAACTAGATTATTGACTCTAGTGCAAGTGGGAGACTGTTGGAAATATGCCCTAGAGGCAATAATAAAAGCATTATTATTATATTTCCTTGTTCATGATAATTGTCTTTATTCATGCTATAATTGTGTTATCCGGAAATCGTAATACATGTGTGAATAATAGACACCAACATGTCCCTAGTAAGCCTCTAGTTGACTAGCTCGTTGATCAACAGATAGTCATGGTTTCCTGACTATGGACATTGGATGTCATTGATAACGAGTTCACATCATTAGGAGAATGATGTGATGGACAAGACCCAATCCTAAACATAGCATAAGATCATATAGTTCGTTTGCTAGAGTTTTCCAATGTCAAGTATCTTTTCCTTAGACCATGAGATCGTGTAACTCCCGGATACCATAGGAGTGCTTTGGGTGTGCCAAACGTCACAACGTAAATGGGTGACTATAAAGGTATACTACAGGTATCTCCGAAAGTGTCTGTTGGGTTGACACGGATCAAGACTGGGATTTGTCACTCTGTATGACGGAGAGGTATCACTGGGCCCACTCGGTAATGCATCATCATAATGAGCTCAAAGTGACCAAGTGTCTGGTCACGGGATCATGCATTACGGTACGAGTAAAGTAACTTGCCGGTAACGATATTGAACGAGGTATTGGGATACCGACGATCGAATCTCGGGCAAGTAACATACCGATTGACAAAGGGAATTGTATACGGGGTTGCTTGAATCCTCGACATCGTGGTTCATCCGATGAGACCATCGAGGAGAATGTGGGAGCCAACATGGGTATCCAGATCCCGATGTTGGTTATTGACTGGAGAGTCGTCTCGGTCATGTCTACATGTCTCCCGAACCCGTAGGGTCTACACACTTAAGGTTCGGTGACGCTAGGGTTGTAGGGATATGTATATGCAGTAACCCGAATGTTGTTCGGAGTCCCGGATGAGATCCCGGACGTCACGAGGAGTTCCGGAATGGTCCGGAGGTAAAGAATTATATATGGGAAGTGCTATTTCGGGCATCGGGACAAGTTTCGGGGTCACCGGTATTGCACCGGGACCACCGGAAGGGTCCCGGGGGTCCACCGGGTGGGGCCACCTGCCCCGGGGGGCCACATGGGCTGTAGGGGGTGCGCCTTGGCCTATATGGGCCAAGGGAACCAGCCCCAAGAGGCCCATGCGCCTAGGGTTCAAGGAAGGGAAGAGTCCCAAAAGGGGAAGGCACCTCCTAGGTGCCTTGGGGAGGAGGGATTCCTCCCCTTGGCTGCACCCCCCTAGGAGATTGGATCTCCTAGGGCCGGCGCCCCCCCCCCCTTGGCCCTCCTATATATAGTGGGGAGATGGAGGACTTCTCACCTTTTGCCTTTGGTGCCTCCCTCTCCCTCTCCAACACATTCTCCTCCTCCATAGTGCTTGGCGAAGCCCTGCCGGAGTACTGCAGCTCCACCACCACCACGCCGTCGTGCTGCTGTTGGAGCCATCTTCCTCAACCTCTCCTTCCCCCTTGCTGGATCAAGAAGGAGGAGACGTTACGCTGACCGTACGTGTGTTGAACACGGAGGTGCCGTCCGTTCGGCACTAGGATCTCCGGTGATTTGGATCATGTCGAGTACGCCTTCCTCATCCCCGTTCTTTGAACGCTTCCGCGCGTGATATACAAAGGATGTAGATGCAATCCGATCACTCGTTGCTAGATGAACTCCTAGATGGATCTTGGTGAAACCGTAGGAAAATATTTTTGTTTTCTGCAACGTTCCCCAACATGGAGCATGTGATGCAAAAACTTGAAACTATTGAAAATAAAGTTGCTACCGTTGAGTTAATTGAAAATTTCGATAAAAAGATCCACAACCAAATTACCCAATATGGATCTAAAGTAGGAGTAACTTTGAAAAATATTAAAGAGAAGGAACCTATAGTTAATGAAAGAATAAATCATGATTCCACTAGAATCGATAAACTTGAGGGTATCATTACCAACTTGGGAACTGCTTTTTCTTCCATAAAGAATACTCCAAGTCCCCCAACTAAAATTGCCAAGCTTATGTATGTTCCTAAAAATAAAAGCGAATCCTCTAACAAAGAAACTGTGGATCTCAAATCTATAAGTATTCATCCTAATCTTTTTGCTATAATTAAGGAACCATTTGCTACTAATGATTTTTTCGATCTTGTGCCTAAAAGTTTGATAATCAATAAAAATAAGGAAATTCCTAAGGATGGTAGATATCTCATTGAAGAATTACCTACCAAAGATGGCAATACCTAGATCTATCCTTGCTTTTTATGCCTAGCTAGGGGCGTTAAATGATAGCGCTTGTTTGGAGGCAACCCAATTTTATTTTTATTCCTTGCTTTTTGCTCCTGTTTAGTAATAAATAATTTATCTAGCCTCTGTTTTGGTTGTGTTTTTTGTGTTTAATTAGTGTTTCTGCCAAGTAGAACCGTTGGGAAGACTTGGGGAAAGTCTTTTTAATCTTGCTGTAAAAAACAGAAACTTTAGCGCTGACGAGAACTGCTGCCATTTTTATTTGGAAAGTGATATTTAGTTAATTATTTTTTTAGATGATTACTAGATAAATTCCTCATGTCCAGAAATTTATTTTAGAATTTTTGGGGCTCCAGATCTTGTGCTAGCTACAGATTACTATAGACTGTTCTGTTATTGACAGATTCTTGTTTTCGTGTGTTGTTTGCTTATTTTGATGAATCTATGGCTAGTAAAATAGTTTATAAACCATATATAAGTTGGAATACAGTAGGTTTAACACCAATATAAATAAAGAATGAGTTCATTATAGTACCTTGAAGTGGTGTTTTGTTTTCTTTCGCTAACGGAGCTCACGAGATTTTCTACTTTAAGTTTTGTGTTGTGAAGTTTTCAAGTTTTGGGTAAGGATTTGATGGATTATGGAACAAGGAGTGGCAAGATCCTAAGCTTGGGGATGCCCATGTCACCCCCAAGATAATCTCAGGACACCAAAAATCCAAAGCTTGGGGATGCCCCGGAAGGCATCCCCTCTTTCGTCTACTTCTATCGGTAACTTTACTTGGAGCTATATTTTTATTCACCACATGATATGTGTTTTTCTTGGAGCGTCTTGTATGATTTGAGTCTTTATTTGTTAGTTTTCCACAATCATCCTTGCTTCATACACCTTTTGAGAGAGACACACATGATTCGGAAATTATTAGAATACTCTATGTGCTTCACTTATATCTTTTGAGTTATATAGTTTTGCTCTAGTACTTCACTTATATCTTTTAGAGGGCGTCAGTGGATTTGTTTTATAGAAACTATTGTTCTCTCATGCTTCACTTAGATTATTTTGAGAGTCCTACAAAAATAGCATGGTAATTTGTTTTAATTATGTTAGGCATTCAAGATTAATAATAAAATTCTCTTATGAGTGTGTTGAATACTATGAGAAGTTTGATACTTGATAATTGTTTTGAGATATGGAGATGGTGATATTAGAGTCATGCTAGTTAAGTAGTTGTGAATTTCAGAAATACTTGTATTAAAGTTTGTGATTCCCGTAGCATGCACGTATGGTGAACCGTTATGTGATGAAGTCGGAGCATGATTTATTTATTGATTGTCTTCCTTATGAGTGGCGGTCGGGGCGACCGATCGTCTTTTCCTACCAATCTATCCCCCTAGGAGCATGCGCGTAATACTTTGCTTTGATAACTTGTAGATTTTTGCAATAAGTATATGAGTTCTTTATGACTAATGTTGAGTCCATGGATCATACGCACTCTCACCCTTCCACCATTGCTAGCCTCTCTAATATCGCGCACCTTTCGCCGGTATCATACACCCACCATATACCTTCATCAAAACAGCCACCATACCTACCTATCATGGCATTTCCATAGACATTCCGAGATATATTGCCATGCAACTTTCCACCGTTCTGTTTACTATGACACGCTCCATATTGTCATATTGCTTTGCATGATCATGTAGTTGACATTATATTTGTGGCAAAGCCACCGTTCATAATTCTTTCATACATGTCACTCTTGATTCATTGCATATCCCGGTACACCGCCGGAGGAATTCACATAGAGTCATATTTTGTTCTAATTATTGAGTTGTAAGTAAATAAAAGTGTGATGATCATCATTATTAGAGCATTGTCCCAAGTGAGGAAAGGATGATGGAGACTATGATTCCCCCACAAGTCGGGATGAGACTCCGGACAAAAAATAAATAAATAAATAAAAAGAGGCCATAAAAAAAGAGAAAAGGCCCAAATAAAAAACTGAGAGAAAAAGAGAGAAGGGACAATGCTACTATCCTTTTACCACACTTGTGCTTCAAAGTAGCACCATGATCTTCATGATAGAGAGTCTCCTCTGATATCAGTTTCATATACTAGTGGGAATTTTTTGATTATATAACTTGGCTTGTATATTCCAATGATGGGCTTCCTCAAATCGCCCTAGGTCTTCGTGAGCAAGCGAGTTGGATGCACACCCACTTAGTTTCTTTTTGAGCTTTCATATACTTATAGCTCTAGTGCATCCGTTGCATGGCAATCCCTACTCATTCACATTGATATCTATTGATGGGCATCTCCATAGCCGGTTGATACGCCTAGTTGATGCGAGACTATCTTCTCCCTTTTGTCTTCTCCACAACCACCATTCTTTTCCACCTAAAGTGCTATGTCCATGGCTCATGCTCATGTATTGCGTGAAGATTGAAAAGGTTTGAGAACACCAAAAGTATGAAACAATTGCTTGGCTTGTCATCGGGGTTGTGCATGATTTAAATACTTTGTGTGGTGAAGATAGAGCATAGCCAGACTATATGATTTTGTAGAGATAACTTTCTTTGGCCATGTTATTTTGAAGAGACATAATTGCTTAGTTATTATGCTTGAAGTATTATTATTTCTATGTCAATGTTGAACTTTTGTCTTGAGTCTTTCGGATCTGAATATTCATACCACAATTAAGAAGAATTACATTGAAAATATGCCAAGTAGCATTCCACATCAAAAATTCTGTTTTTATCATTTACCTACTCGAGGACGAGCATGAATTAAGCTTGGGGATGCTTGATACGTCTCCAACGTATCTATAATTTTTTATTGTTCCATGCTATATTATATTTTGTTTTGGACATTATTGGGCTTTATTATACACTTTTATATTATTTTTGGGACTAACCTACTAATCGGAGGCCCAGCCCAGAATTGCTGTTTTTTTGCCTATTTTAGGGTTTCGAAGAAAAGGAATATCAAACGGAGTCCAAACGGAATGAAACCTTCAGGAACGTGATTTTTGGAATGAACAAGATCCAGGAGACTAGGACCCTACGTCAAGCAACCAACAGGGAAGCCACGAGGAAGGGGGGGCGCCTACCCCCCAGGCACGCCATGCACTCTCGTGGGCCCCCTGTTGCTCCACCGACGTACTCCTTTCTCCTATATATACCTACGTACCCCCAAACGATCAGATACAGAGCCAAAACCCTAATTCCACTACCGTAACTTTCTGTATCCACGAGATCCCATCTTGGGGCCTGTTCCGGAGCTCCGCCGGAGGGGGCATAGACCACGGAGGGCTTCTACATCAACACCATAGCCTCTCCGATGAAGTGTGAGTAGTTTACCTCAAACCTTCGGGTCCATAGTTATTAGCTAGATGGCTTCTTCTCTCTTTTTGGATCTCAATAGAATGTTCTCCCCCTCTCTCGTGGAGATCTATTCGATGTAATCTTCTTTTGCGGTGTGTTTGTTGAGACTGATGAATTGTGGGTTTATGATCAAGTTTATCTATGAACAATATTTGAATATTCTCTAAATTCTTTTATGCATGATTGGTTATCTTTGCAAGTCTCTTCGAATTATCAGTTTGGTTTGTCCTACTAGATTGATCTTTCTTGCAATGGGAGAAGTGCTTAGCTTTGGGTTCAATCTTGCGGTGTCCTTTCCCAGTGACAGTAGGGGCAGCAAGGCACGTATTGTATTGTTGCCATCGAGGATAACAAGATGGTTTTTTATCATATTGCATGAATTTATCCCTCTACATCATGTCATCTTGCTTAAGGCGTTACTCTGTTCTCTTGAACTTAATACTCTAGATGCATGATGGATAGCGGTCGGTTTGTGGAGTAATAGTAGTAGATGCAGGCAGGAGTCGGTCTACTTGTCTCGGACGTGATGCCTATATACATGATCATACCTAGATATTCTCATAACTATGCTCAATTCTGTCAATTGCTCAGCAGTAATTTGTTTACCCGTCGTGAATACCTATGCTCTCGAGAGAAGCCACTAGTGAAACCTATAGCCCCCGGGTCTATCTTCATCATATTAATCTTCCAACACTTAGTTATTTCCTTTGCTTTTTTACTTTTCTTTTATTTTACTTTGCACATTTATCATAAAAATACCAAAAATATTATCTTATCATATCTATCAGATCTCACTCTCGTAAGTGACCGTGTAGGGATTGACAACCCTTTATCGCGTTGGTTGCGAGGATTTATTTGTTTTGTGTAGGTGCGAGGGACTCGCGCATAGCCTCCTACTGGATTGATACCTTGGTTCTCAAAAACTGAGGGAAATACTTACGCTACTTTGCTACATCACCCTTTCCTCTTCAAGGGAAAACCAACGCAGTGCTCAAGCGATAGCAGGCCTCGGAACACTGAGACTGAAAAGTCGAACGTGAATCATATAGTAGATATGATCAACATAGTGATGTTCACCATTGAAAACTACTCCATCTCATGTGATGATTGGACATGGTTTAGTTGATATGGATCACGTGATCATTTAGATGACTAGAGGGATGTCTATCTAAGTGGGAGTTCTTAAGTAATATGATTAATTGAACTTTAATTTATCATGAACTTAGTACCTGATAGTATTTGCATGTCTATGTTGTTGTAGATCAATGGCCCGTGCTATCGTTCCCTTGAATTTTAATGCGTTCCTAGAGAAAGCTAAGTTGAAAGATCATGGTAGCAACTACACGGATTGGGTCCGTAACTTGAGGATTACCCTCATTGCTGCACAGAAGAATTACGTCCTGGAAGCACCGCTAGGTGCAAAGACCCGCTTCAGGAGCAACTCCGAATGTTATGAACGTCTGGCAAAGCAAAGCTGATGACTACTGGATAGTTCAGTGTGCCATGCTTTACGTCTTAGAATCGGGACTTCAAAGATGTTTTGAACGTCATGGAGCATATGAGATGTTCCAGGAGTTGAAGTTAATATTTCAAGAAAATGCCCGAGTTGAGAGATATGAAGTCTCCAACAAGTTCGATAGCTGCAAAATGGAGGAGAATAGTTCTGTCAGTGAACACATACTCAGAATGTCTGGGTACCACAACCACTTGACTCAGTTGGGAGTTAATCTTCCTGATGATAGTGTCATTGACAGAGTTCTTAAATCACTGCCACCAAGCTATAAAGGCTTCATCATGAACTATAATATGCAAGGGATGGAAAAGACAATTCCCGATCTCTTCGCGATGCTAAAAGCTGCAGACGTAGAAATCAAGAAGGAGCATCAAGTGTTGATGGTTAACAAGACCACTAGTTTCAAGAAAAAGGGCAAAGGGAAGAAGGGGAACTTCAAGAAGAACAGCAAGCAAGTTGTTGCTCAAGGGAAGAAGCCCAAGACTGGACCTAAGTCTGAGACTGAGTGCTTCTACTTCAAAGGGACTGGTCACTGGAAGCGGAACTGCCCCAAGTATTTGGCAGATAAGAAGGATGGCAAAGTGAAAGGTATATTTGATATACATGTTATTGATGTGTACCTTACAAATGCTCGTAGTAGTGCCTGGGTATTTGATACTGGTTCTGTTGCTCATATTTGCAACTCGAAACAGGGGCTATGGATTAAACGAAGGTTGGCTAAGGACAAGGTGATGATGCGCGTGGGAAATGGTTCCAAAGTCGATGTGATCGCCGTGGCCACGCTACCTCTACATCTACCGTCGAGATTAGTTTTAGACCTAAATAATTGTTATTTGGTGCCAGCGTTGAGCATGAACATTATATCTGGATCTTGTTTGATGCAAGACGATTATTCATTTAAATCGGAGATTAATGGTTGTTCTATTTATATGAGTAATATCTTTTATGGTTATGCACCCTTGATGAGTGGTCTATTTTTGTTGAATCTCGATTGTAGTGATACACATATTCATAATATTGAAGCCAAAAGATGCAAGGTTAATAATGATAGTGCAACTTATTTGTGGCACCGCCGTTTAGGTCATATTGCTGTAAATCGCATGAAGAAACTCCATGCTGGTGGACTTTTGGAATCACTTGATTATGAATCACTTGATACTTGCGAACCATGCCTCATGGGCAAGATGACTAAAACTCCGTTCTCCGGAACAATGGAGCGAGCAACTGACTTATTGGAAATAATACATATTGATGTATGCGGTCCGGTGAGTGTTGAGGATCGCGACCGGTATCGTTATTTTCTGACCTTCACAAATGATTTGAGCAGATATGGGGATATCTACTTAATGAAACATAAGTCTGAAACATTTGAAAGGTTCAAAGAATTTCAGAGTGAAGTGGAAAATCATCATAACAAGAAAATGAAGTTTCTACGATCAGATCGCGGCGGTGAATATTTTAGTTATGAGTTTGGTCTTCATTTGAAACAATGTGGAATAGTTTCGCAACTCACGCCACCTGGAACACCACAGCGTAATGGTGTGTCCGAATGTCGTAACCGTACTTTATTAGATATGGTGCGATCTATGATGTCTCTTACTGATTTACCGCTATCGTTTTGGGGTTATGCTTTAGAGACGGTTGCATTCACGTTAAATAGGGCACCATCTAAATCCGTTGAGATGACACTATATGAACTATGGTTTGGCAAGAAACCCAAGTTGTCATTTCTTAAAGTTTGGGGCTGTGATGCTTATGTGAAAAAGCTTCAACCTGATAAGCTCGAACCCAAATCGGAGAAATGTGTCTTCATAGGATACCCAAAAGAGACTGTTGGGTACACCTTCTATCACAGATCCGAAGGCAAGATATTCGTTGCTAAGAATGGATACTTTCTAGAGAAGGAGTTTCTCTCGAAAGAAGTGAGTGGGAGGAAAGTAGAACTTGATGAGATAATTGTACCTACTCCCTTATTGGAAAGTATTCCATCACAGCAATCAGTTCTTGTGATTCCTACACAAATTAGTAAGGAAGCTAATGATGATGATCAGGAAACTTCTGATCAAGTTACTATCGAACCCCATAGGTCAACCAGAGTAAGATCCGCACCATAGTGGTACGGTAATCCTATTCTGGAAGTCATGTTACTTGACCATGACGAACCTACGAACTATGAGGAAGCGATGATGAGCCCAGATTTTGCAAAATGGCTTGAGGCCATGAAATCTAAGATGGGATCCATGTATGAGAACAAAGTGTGGACTTTGGTTGACTTGCCCGATGATTGGCAAGCAATAGAGAATAAATGGATCTTCAAGAAGAAGACTGACGCTGACGGTAATGTTACTGTCTACAAAACTCGACTTGTTGCGAAAGGTTTTTGACAAGTTCAAGGACTTGACTACGATGAGACCTTCTCACCCATTGCGATGCTTAAGTCTGTCCGAATCATGTTAGCAATTGCCGCATTTTATGATTATGAAATTTGGCAAATGGATGTCAAAACTGCATTCCTTAATGGATATCTTAAAGAAGAGTTGTAATATACGCTTTGATAGTGTGATCAAAGCATATGGTTTTATATAGACTTTTGGAGAAGCATGTATTTACAAGAAAGTGAGGGGGAGCTCTGTAGCATTTCTGATATTATATGTGGATGACATATTGTTAATTGGAAATAATACAGAATTTCTGTATAGCATAAAAGGATACTTGAATAAGAATTTTTCAATGAAAGACCTCGGTGAAGCTGCATATATATTAGGCATCAAGATCTATAGAGATAGATCAAGACGCTTAATTGGACTTTCACAAAGCACATACCTTGATAAAGTTTTGAAGAAGATCAAAATGGATCAGTCAAATAAAGGGTTCTTGCCTGTGTTACAAGGTGTGAAATTGAGTCAGACTCAATGCCCGACCATTGCAGAAGATAGAGAGAAAATGAAAGTCATCCCCTATGCCTCAGCCATAGGTTCTATCATGTATGCAATGATGTGTACCGGACCTGATGTGTGCATTGCTATAAGTTTAGCAGGGAGGTACCAAAGCAATCCAGGAGTGGATCACTGGACAACGGTCAAGAACATCCTGAAATACCTGAAAAGGACTAAGGATATGTTTCTCATTTATGGAGGTGACAAAGAGCTCGTCATAAATGGTTACGTCAATGCAAGCTTTGACACTGATCTGGATGACTCTAAGTCACAAACCGGATACATATTTATATTGAATGGTGGAGCTATCGGTTGGTGCAGTTCCAAGCAGAGCGTCGTGGCGGGATCTACATGTGAAGCAGAGTACATAGCTGCTTCGGAAGCAGCAAATGAAGGAGTCTGGATGAAGGAGTTCATATCCGATCTAGGTGTAATACCTAGTGCATTGGGTCCAATGAAAATCTTTTGTGACAATACTGGAGCAATTGCCTTGGAAAATGAATCCAGATTTCACAAGAGAACCAAACACATCAAGAGACGCTTCAATTCCATCCGCGATCAAGTCAAGGAGGGAGACATAGAGATTTGCAAGATACACACGGATCTGAATGTTGCAGACCCGTTGACTAAGCCTCTCTCACAAGCAAAACATGATCAGCACCAAGACTCCATGGGTGTTAGAATCATTACTATGTAATCTAGATTATTGATTCTAGTGCAAGTGGGAGACTGAAGGAAATATGCCCTAGAGGCAATAATAAAGTTGTTATTTATATTTCCTTATATCATGATAAATGTTTATTATTCATTCTAGAATTGTGTTAACCGGAAACTTAGTACATGTGTGAATACATAGACAAACAGAGTGTCCCTAGTATGCCTCTACTTGACTAGCTCGTTAATCAAAGATGGTTAAGTTTCCTGACCATAGACATGTATTGGCATTTGATGAACGGGATCACATCATTAGAGAATGATGTGATGGACAAGACCCATCCGTTAGCTTAGCATAATGATCGTTTATTTATTGCTATTGCTTTCTTCATAACTTATACATGTTCCTCTGACTATGAGATTATGCAACTCCCGAATACCGTAGGAACACCTTATGTGCTATCAAACGTCACAATGTAACTGGGTGATTATAAAGATGCCCTAGAGGTGTCTCCGATGGTGTTTGTTGAGTTGGCATAGATCGAGATTAGGATTTTTCACTCCGTCTATCGGAGAGATATCTCTGGGCCCTCTCGGCAATGCACATCACTATAAGCTTGCAAGCAATGTGACTAATGAGTTAGTTACGGGATGATGCATTACGGAATGAGTAAAGAGACTTGCCGGTAACGAGATTGAACTAGGTATGATGACATCGACGATCGAATCTTGGGCAAGTAACATACCGATGACAAAGGGAATGACGTATGTTGTTATGCGATTTGACCGATAAAGATCTTCGTAGAATATGTAGGAGCCAATATGAGCATCCAGGTACAGCTATTGGTTATTGATCGGAGATGTGTGTCGGTCATGTCTACATAGTTCTCGAACCCGCAGGGTCTGCACGCTTAACGTTCGATGACGATTTGTATTATGAGTTATGTGATTTGATGACCAAAGTTTGTTCGGAGTCCCAGATGAGATCACGGACATGATGAGGAGTCTCGAAATGGTCGAGAGGTAAAGATTCATATATTGGAAGGTTGCATTTCGACATCAGAATGATTCCGAGTAGTTCGGGCATTTTTCCGGAGTATCGGGAGGTTATCGGAACCCCCCGGGGAAGTTAATGGGCCTTAGTGGGCTTTAGTTGAGAGAGGTTAGAAGGGCCACAAGGTGGCGCGCGCCTCCCCCCTTCCCAAACCGAATTGGACAAGGGGTGGGGGCGGCCCCCTCCTTCCTTCTCCTTCTCCCCTCCTTCCTTTCCCTCCGGTGGAAGAAAGGAAAAGGGGGGCAAATCCTACTTGGACTAGGAGTCCAAGTAGGACTCCCCCCTGGCATGGCCCTCCTGGCCGGCCTGCTCTCTCCCTCCCTCCTTTATATACGTGGCCAGGGGGCACCCGAATAGCACAACAGATAATCTCTTAGCCGTGTGCGGTGGCCCCCTCCATAGTTCAACACCTCGGACATATCGTCGTAGTGCTTAGGTGAAGCCCTGCGCCGGTAACTTCATCATCACCGTCACCACGCCGTCGTGCTGACGGAACTCTCCCTCGTCCTCAACTGGATCAAGAGCTCGAGGGACGTCATCGTGTTGAACGTGTGCTGAACACGGAGGTGTCGTATGTTCGGTGCTTGGATCGATTGGATCGTGAAGACGTTCGACTACATCAACCGCGTTACTAAACGCTTCCGCTTTCGGTCTACGAGGGTATGTGGACACACTCTCCCCTCTCGTTTCTATGCATCTCCTAGATAGATCTTGCGTGATCGTAGGAATTTTTTTGAAATATTGCGTTCCCCAACAGTTCTTAGTCCTACCCAATTGACATTTGTTAACGGCAGGTTCATTCTCGATGGTGTTCTGTGCTTGCATGAGATTGTGCGCGAGCTTAGAATTAGGGGTACTGAAGCTATTATTCTTAATCTTCATTTCGAGAAGGCTTATGATTCTGTCGGTTGGGAGTTTCTTCGCTAAGTCCTACTTGCCAAAGGTTTTGATGGCGCATATGTGCATAGGGTGATGCAGTTAGTGTCTGGTGGGCACACTGTTGTGTCGGTTAATGGAAGACTAGTAACTTCTTCACTGACAGTAGGGGACTACGGCAAGGCGATCTGACATCTCCTCTGCTCTTCAATTTTGTTGTAAATGCGCTCTCATGTATTCTTTCTCGGGTGGCTGGCGCGGTCCACATCACCCCTGTTGCTACCCACCTCTTTCCGAAGGGCATCTCGCATCTTCAATATATGCCGATGATACGATTGACATGGTAGAACTTAATGAATATTCTCTTGCCCACCTCAAGTTTCTTCTCCTTTGCTTTGAGGCCTTGTCGGGGCTTAAGATCATTTTTTTAAAAGTGAGGTGATTGTGACTGGTGTCTCTCAAGAGGAGGTTGTGAGAGTGTCTCTGCTCCTCAACTGCAGTCTAGGTTCCTTTCCTTTCATGTATCTGGGTCTTCCTATTTCTCCTTCCCGTTTGTGTGCCAAGGAGTTCACTCCTTTGGTCACTAAAGTGGGTAATTGGGTGATGTTGTGGCGTGGTAGGTATAACACTAACGCGAGCCAGGTTTTCCTTATTAATGCCTACCTCTTGTCTCTACCCATGTTCACCATGGGCTTCTATCATCTTTCTGAAGGGACCCGTGATGGTTTTTACAAGCATAGAGGTGCTTTCTATTGGAATGTTGCGGATAACAAGCGCAAATATCGGCTAATTAAATGGAAAATTATGTGCGGGCCCAAAAACCTTGGGGGGTTGGGCATCTTGAACACGTCTGTGATGAACAAGTGTCTTATTATTAAGTGGTGGTGGAGGATTATGACCTCGGACCCTAGCACATTGTGGTTTTCGCTCCTTAAAGCTCAATACTTCCCGCACGGTAGCCTCCTCTTTGCCTCGGCCTCTAATGGCTCTCAGTTTTGGAAAGATTTGGTCAAAGTGTGTGATGTGTTCTGGCATCATGTTAAGTTTGTTGTGGGGGGTGGTGGTTCTACTCGTTTTTGGTTGGACTGGTGGCGTAGGGACTCCCATTTAGCTATTTTGTTTCTTGTTCTATTTTCGTTTGTCCCAACCCAGAGATCTCAAGTTATGAGCTCTCCCACAATAACTAGGAGTTGGGCTTCAGGACATCCCTTTCTCCTGCATAGTTGGGCGGCTGGCATCGCCTTGCTGCTACGTTCCCTTTGCTCTCGGAGGAGGACACTATCGTTTGGCCTCATTCGCGTCTGGGGGGTTCTTGGTCAAATCTTTATATTCTAGACTCATTTCGGGCTCCCCTACGCCCAAGTTCAAGTCCATTTGAGAGGCTAAGGTGCCACCCAAGATTAAGATCTTCATGTGGTAAGCTATTAGGGGCAGGCTCCCCTCGGCTGACCAAATTCGCAAAAGGAATGGGCCTGGTTCGGATCGTTGTGCCTTATCCTCTGATTTGGAGGATTCCAATCACATTTTCTTTGGGTGTGTTCTAGCCAAGCTGGCTTGGTGTTGCATTTGGTCCTCTTAGGCGTGTTGTGGGCCCCCAATTCTTTTACTAAGCTTCGGTTGCTCGCTTCAGGGCTCCAGGGGCAGACCAAACGGCTGTTATGGGTGGGGTTTGCCACCCTTTGTTGGGCGCTTTGGACCACTAGGAACAAGTTTACGATTGAGCGTGTCTTCCCTAACAAGCCTGTTGATTTTCTCTTAAAATGTATATCTTCTTGCAGCAGTGGAGATTATTGACCAAGGCTGCTGATCGTGACGCTATGGAGGTGTTGATTTCAAATGTTTGGCCATCTGCTTCTTCACTATCATATCAAGATCCTGATGCTCGGGCTTAGGTCTACTTGCTTTGCTTCCTAGGGGTAGGTTGTTGGCCTGCGCACCTGTCTTGTTGATCTTATGGTGGCCTGTGTCCGTAAACTTATGTGGCATGTGTGTCATGGTTGTTGGTCTGTGCTACTTCCTTGTTTTGTTTCGTTCTTGTTGATGGATGTTGTGTCGTACTCTGCCTGGTGGTTTTATCTATAAAGTCGGGTGTATACCTTTCCTCTAAACGAATAAGACGTTCTAACTTTTTTGTGAATCAGCTGGACATAAACATGTTTTAGTGTGTTTGGTCATCAATTTTAATTCGTATGTAGTTCATATTCAAATATTCAAAACATCTTGTATTTATGAATGAAAGGAGTATTAGATTTGCATCTGAAAGATGTTTTTCACGGTATAATTTTTATGAACATATAGTTTATGTTTTATGAGTTAAATTTATGGTCAAAGTTTTGAACCAGAATAAAAGGTGGGGCCAATAAATCCGCAAGGAGGAAGCAGTACAACTTTGCCACCAACAAAGATGTGCATGCAATCGAACAGCACAACTGAAAACTTTTTTTTAGTTGGAAAAGATAAATTCTTGTGTGTACAAGATTAGAGGCAATACTCTCCAAAGGTGCAGTTCTTATATTGAAATCTACTCCATTTAGCAACACTTTCATGTGATGTGCCCGCGCATTTGAAGATCGAAGTTGGAACAATTAGCAATAAAATGTGGATTATATGGCACAAAAGCTGCATAGCTAGAAAATATTTTGGACCTCATGCATCTGACACTGGTACTGGATATAGTAATACTCCTAAAAAAGG
The DNA here is from genome assembly GCF_003073215.2 of Triticum urartu. Taxonomy (NCBI): domain Eukaryota; kingdom Viridiplantae; phylum Streptophyta; class Magnoliopsida; order Poales; family Poaceae; genus Triticum; species Triticum urartu. The sequence goes on along the minus strand of NC_053022.1, from coordinate 440,257,563 downwards.
ACACTGGTACTAGTAGATGTCTAGATGGCAGAGGGCTTTATTTCCCGCGAAATGTCCAACTTCCCTTGCACCACTGCACAACAGATTTGGGCGGTGAAGGCACCGGCACCACCGACAGGCGCGTCGAGCTGTGCGGACACCACCATTGCCTCCCGAGCTCGAATGATCCTCCTGCCTCGTCGTGGTAGGAAAGCCCATCTGCCGTCGTCGGCAACAGGCCGGCGCGTATCTGCTCCGGCTCGACGTGCTCGTGCTGCTCCGAGAGCTTCTTGGGCAGGTAAACCGGGGAGCTGTGCCAAACCAGCTCCAGAGGCAAACCGGACGAATTCTGGAGCGGGAGGATGTAGAAGTGGGCGCACGCCATCAGGATCTCAGCGGGCAACCGCGACCGTGGCGCGGCCCGGGGCCGCGTCGGCTCGAAGCCGTAGCGGTGGCAGCGTTGGACGGCGCGAACGAAGGACGGGTACATGGCAGACGGGGCAGGGGAGTTCCTTCCGTGGACGGCCATCCCGGCGAGGAGATCCTTCATGGCCTCACGGGCAGCGCCGAACTGGGGCGGCAGGAGCTCGACGCAGCTCGTGGCGACCCTCATGGCGTCCAGGGACTCGGAGACGCGGAACGCCGCCATCATCTTGAAGTTCTTCTCCCACGCCACGTCGTGCTCGTAGGACATCCACAGGCACGCCGCCGCCGCCGTCGTCCCGTCGCCTCCTTCGAGCTCAAGCCACCATGGCTGGAGCAGCATCACCGCGGTGCCGCCCTCCATCCTGAGCGACAATTCCGCCGCCTCCCCGGCCGCCAACGACCGCGCGAACGACGGGAGGAACATCAGGGTCTTGGGACGGCCGCCGCACCTGACCAACTCGAAGAAGCCGTCGGCTATCCTCTCGAACCTCCGCACCGCGGAGTCGGTCAGATCGTCGCCGGGAGCTGTACCCCGGCTGAACGGCATGAACCGCTTGGCTGCTCGCGCCACGCGCCGTGGAAAGGAGCTGCTTCGCGCCATCCCCGGCTCCTCCAAGGTGCCGGTGTTTCTTTTGTTGGAGCGTACGATGCCTTTGCCTTCCTTGATCACACGCTTCAACTTGGCCTTCCAACGGAGCAGCGGTGCGTGCGTGACCTGCCAGTCTTCGGACATGGCGACGATGGTCTGGAGCTTGAGCACGGCCATTTCTACTCGATCCACCTTCATCTCGCCGGTCTCGCCTTCTCCTGATAAAAGCAAACATAATCTTTGCACTGCCTCGCCGGCGACGGCAGAGCAGACTGTGTCCGCCATTGATTTGCTTGTCAACTCAAGCAGACACGTAGTCGCAACGTCATTTGGAGCATCTAATTGGTTTTGCTTATTACACCGGCCTCTCTTATTTGTTCTTTGTCTTCCGGTCAGATGTCACTGGTGTCTTTTAACTATGTGTCACTTTCTGATTTTTCTCTTCTTGGAGCATCTATATCTCGAACGACTGAGAGGGTGTTTGTTTTTATAAACCAAACGGGAGGGACTTACAGAGACTTAAAGTGGGCATTTGGAACTTATGAAATAAGACTCTCAAGAAGGGACCTGTAGTTGTAATATGGTCTTATAAAGACTTATAAGTCCCGGGAACCAAACAGGTAGGGACTTTTTAAGAACTTAGAACTTATAAGTTGGGACTAAAAAAAGTCATAAGACTTATGAACCAAACAGAGCCTGAATGATGTTGTTTTCTACCACTCCCTCAGTTGCTTCTTTTATTGACCATCTTCAACATTGACCCTTCATCAAAACATTTGAAATTGATGTGGAGGTGGTTGTAAACAGTCAACAGTCATTAAACATGTTTGACGTCTTATGTGTCTAGTCATAAGTATCTAACAATACAAGATACAAATGTGCTAGACACATATTTGAAGTTTCAAACAAGTAATAATTCGTTGAGAAAATAGATCAAGAACACGGAACAACCACGTCTCATGGGTTTTGACGAGTTTCCCTTCAAAAACTTATAAACCCTGCTTCCGGTCTAAAAATGAAAATGCAGTACTCCGGACGATTCATCGGCAAAAAAAAGCATGGGCCAAAACCATGCCGTATCAGATGTTCTCCATAATAAGCTGAAAGAAACGAATATTCAATTCGCCTCCTGAGCTCATCTACACCCTCTAAACAATAAATTCGGAAAAATACTAAAAAAATCAAAAATTCTAAAAAAAATTGTGTTGAAAGATGCCTGAGAACGTTCACAGCCCCCAAATTTGCCGAGAGCTCGTCAGATGTTCAAATGCTCTGAATTTTTGCACATACATCACGAACTCGAGCATCTTTCACCACAAAAAGAATTGAATTTTTTTACTATTTTTGGCGAATTTACTGTTCACTTCCGGGCTCAGATGAGCCTAGGAGTCAAAACACACCGTCCGAAAAGAAACTCTTAGCATATACCGCTAGTTACATAACTCCAAGGGGTGTTCTTGGCATGTTACCATGGCATGGCAGCATCCGTCTTTAAAATTCAATATCATCATTGGTACAAAAGTTACACATCGTTGGTGCCTTGAGCGATGAACCGTTACAATGGCAGTGTAACTCTGCACTTCCCTAATTTATAACTTGGTATTACAGAAGAAATACAGTGTTCGATGGCTTCAAAATCTCTTTGGACACTCAAAGAGCAAACCGTGACCGTACTGCCTCCAGTTACCGACCGAACATATAGCATGACACCGTCAGTCTCTTATGCATCCGCATCAGCCCCTCGAACTATAGCTCGAACCATTCTAAGACGCGACGCTGTTACGTAAGGTCCCTCAAAGCTGTCCGTTTAGCGAAACATCAGCGCCGAAGCTTTGCTAGGGAACAGATCTAGTTTGTTGCACCGGTGAGCTGTTCCACATGCAGAGTTATTGCCTCGGGGCATGGAGACTGGGCTTTTAATAGTTCCAACCGATGGAACGGGTGTGCAAATTGCAGAACATAGTCTTCATCTGCAAGACATGGGGCAAACGATATCACGCACATGAAGAGAACTACTCGGGATTATGAATGGCAACAAGTGCATATTTTTGAGAGAGGAAGGTGAAGATGCATCTAGTAAGAGTGGTGAAGGAATTCTCACTTTCTTTGACAGTGCCATACAGCCAGCATAAAACCTCGTCAGCAAAGGCCAAGCAGACACCACCCTGAATATTACAGTGGGAAGTGCAAGAAAGTAATTTAGAACCATACATTTAATTAAAATTAAGCTAGTCACATATGTTGCATAGCAAGTAATTTGGTACTCTCCTACAAAAGAGGGCAGTTATCAGTTATCCTACGCGTCAAAACAGAAAAAGGGACTGCAGCATCAGAGTAATGGCAAGTGTACACTCCTTTCCACTATTATTTAAGATTTGGCAAGACAAACCAGTTATTCGACTTTCTATATAGGTTATTATGCGCTTCTAAGTCCTAATATTATACTCACACACTCATGTTCTTCCTTACATATCATAGACTCCACTGTTGTGAATGAACAACACGGAATTAATTTAGTATACCTGCTAGTAGTTCTTTGCTTTCACTTTTTGTGTAATATCTTTAGTTCTTAGTCTCTCAGTTCGTATAAGTACACCAGCATCATTCCTGCAAAGCCAAAAAAAGAGGAGTGTAACTTGATCAATTTAAAACCAATTTTGAACATTGCAGCCAATCCATCTACACATCACAAACAACACTGAACAGAGTCAGACAGAAAAGGTAATCGTACTCCCCTTCCTAATTGTATCAACCATATAGCCAATATTAGAGGATTGGAATTTGAATGTCTTTCTGGTTGAATGTCTCATTATTAAGCAAAAACCACAGGTTATGTAGCATGCAGTGTGTTAGACAGTAAGCATAAAAGTTTGAACAAAATGCTTGAAAAGTGGTCAAACAAATTAAACTGAAGGAACTACAAACTCAAAAAAGTTATGTATCATTAGGCCTGTTATAATAGATAATTTGATATATACTAAAGCTCTGATGTATTATTCTCTGACAGGAAGCTTGAAGTACTAACAAAGAATGTCGTGATGATTGAATGCTACCTGAATCCCACGACAACATACGACACGCCAGCAAGGAATGATTGAATCTGTAATATTCAGTAAAGTAAAAGTTAATGTTTCAAGCTATATATAGTAGATATGACTTCTGAAGATAAAATACTATGAAGCTGAAGTTGTGATCGCAGAGAGAATCATAACAAGATGGCCATGTAAAGTTGTTAGCATATATCCTCAGTCCCCGCATACAAGAAACAAATCATCCTCAGAACTTAAGGGGGTCAATTAAAAATGTAAGAAACTTAATAAAAGGAACTGTTCTAAGATCATATGGAGCACAGTCTCAATATAGGATTTCACGCTGTGGAAGAGAACAGAATAAGTTGCAAACGATAGTTATGATAAAAAAAATGGTGTCATGCAATAGCTACAAAAAATAAGAGGACAAGAAATTACCCAAAACCTAAGTAACTTCTCTTTCTCAAATTTTTCCACTGTATGATACTCCAGCTGTTACAAAATTCAGAATGGTGACTAGATTGAATATATGTGGTATCAGAACACTGAAAGCTCATGGAAAAGAAGAACGACCTCTCTGCTTGTTTTCAACTCCACATAGAACCGCCTACCATCGTCGGTTGAATCACAGCAGTCCATCTCAGCACCCATGACAATGCGATGCGCGCCCAATTTCGTCTTTATTACAGAACAATACTCTACATTAGCATCAATACCGCTTCCGTCTTCGTCAATGGAGTTCTCAGTGGCAAGATTTTCAAAAGAATAGCCCCAAAAACATCTGAGGATCAAACATAGCACCAGCAAGAAAAGGTACATCAAATTGATATTCATTAGAGATTAATCCGCTGTAATGATGACAATTCCGAATATGATTACAAACATCAAGGCACCAGCTAATTTAACAGGCAAATGATGAGAATGACATGCAGCCCTTCACACATTTCCAACCTTCCCAGAGATACTAACATTTTAGACAACCATATTTTATTACATGATATCAAGATCAGAAAATCGCCAAACAATTAAATCAGCATTAAGAACTCAAATTGGAAAGATAACCCTTGGGCTATCACAATTCCTATAAGAACTAATACAAACTCAAAGCATCACCATATTAGCATACTAAATTCCGACTATTTTTTTTTTGTAACTAAATCTTCCTAATGCCAGAGAGGAAGAGAGAAATCAGCACCATCAAACTCAAACTTAACAAAATACCCCTTGCATAGGTAAGATTATCATAACACTACTTGCTTTGTAACTCTTCCTATTGCCAACAAGAACGCCGCGCGGGGGGTGGGGGTGGGGGGGGGGGGGGGGGGGGGGGGGGGGGGGGGGAGGAGGGAGAGTCACCTCCTGCGGTCAATTTCACTCTGTGGTCTTTCAGGGAGTTTATGGACATCAAGGTATACAACACCATTTCTTTTGTGCACACCCATCTTCCATGGTTCTTTTAGATAAGCCGTGGCCAATATCTGACGATTTTACAAATAGTCACATAAGACTGTCAGCAGACAAGCATAGTAAAAGAAATTACACAGAACAAAGTTTTATTACAGTGTCCTGCAAAATACTCCCTCCGTTCCATAATTAGTACATATAGATTTTTTGAAAAGTCAATCTTTGCAAACCTTAACCAATTTTATAGAGAAGAAAACTATTTATATCTACAATATCAAATATATAAAATACGAAGCTACATCTTATGATGAATCTAATGATATATGTTAGGTATTCTAGATGTAAATGTTTTTCTCCACAAACTTGGTCAAAGTTTGTGAGGTTTGACTTTTCTAAAAATCTATATGCACTACATTATGGAACGGAGGGAGTATATGTGCATCTGTCATTAGATTAAACAAGATACAAAAACCAGTGTAAGCTGTAAGGATAACTACCCGACTCTTCTACATGGACAAACATAAGTTACAGCAACGGAAAAGAAAAGATGTTATGATTTAAATAGTCTGCACTGGGAGGACCATACCTTGTTAAGGTTGTTGCGATACGTCTGCAAGAGGAGCATACATGATCAGAAATTCTAAGCATAGCATACCGAAATAACAGATATGAAGTTGGCAATAATGCATTTTACCACAAAATGTATATTCTGAAGAGGTAGATTTGAATTTCTTATGCATGCAAGAAGGTCGCCAAATCCTTGAGAACCCAAATCTGGCATTACACCACATTAACCATGAATGAATGCTCTCAGATAAAAACAAATTCAAGAGGAACAAAAACTTCCAAATAATTGAATTGGATCCTATTGTTCAAGAAACAAATTTTTGGAATTAACTTCAATAACTTCATTCCTTTCCCATTGTGTATTGGAAACAGTTAGTCTGTTAATTCTTGAAGATTTATTTTCTTTCATGTCCTTTATTATATGCAAAAAAAATCCAGTCTTACGAAAAACACAGATGCAATACCTCAGCTGAAATATAGTACAATAGTGAAAACTCACTATGAAGAAAATTTATCTATGCAGATGCCTTAAGTGGTCCACTTAAGGTTTCAAGACTCGCACAATCTTTTTGGGACGGAGGGAGTACAAAACAGTTGGCTCTACCATATAGAATAAGGGAAAGGTACCATGCTATCAAGATCTTCCTATAAATGTGTGTAGGTTATTATGTGACAACTGAAACAGAGTTTGTAGGGAACAATTTTCAGGCAATAACAATAACACAGATAATATATTCTACATTAATCGAGCTGGTGGTATTAACTAGAATGTAGAAACAACAAACATAACTTCAGAAAGGAAGTACCTCTTTTCTCTATAAACGTTTCAAATCCTTTATTGAGATCTTCACCAGCATAATCACAAATATTACGTTTGAAAAGCCTCTACAAAAAAGGATGTTTAGTACAACGGCCAACTTTTAGGGCAAACTTTCTTTGAAAAAAGAACATGTATTCAGAAATCAAGGTTTACACTCGATAGACAATGAAATTGATAATCAGAATCTCTGATATCTTACCAAGCTGCGATCATCAAAATATACATCCCCACCCTCAACACGGCTGTAGCATGCAATCTCACATGGCTGCATGAGGTAACAAAGGATAGCCCTTCAGAAAACAAATACATCAAATGAAAATCAAATGAACATGGTACTGTTATGCACCTCCTGAAAAGCAACAGCCTTCCTAGATAAAGTTTCTTCACTCTTATTAAGTTTCATTTCTGAAACAAAACCTTCAACATTACGCCCATTTCCATACGAAAACCTCCCGCCATGGCCAAAATTATTTCGTCCTCCTGGATGGCCTCCTGGCCTTGGAAGAAGAGGTGGGCCCCTGCCACCTCGTCCTCCTCGAGAAAAATTGTTGGCGTTCCGTATCGGGGGCAGCACTATAAACAGAGGCAAAAAATATAAGAGGGTGTTAATGCCCAATCTCCCAACCTAGATACACTGAACCTTTTCAAAGCACTGGCTACCAAGTCCCCAGAATATCGAGCATACAGGCAAGGGAAACGATCCAGTCATCACATTCTTCACCAAAAAGCATGGGCGTTATGTATCACTAATGGAGTATATGTAGGTGGAGTGGGCGCAGACCCGTAGATTTCAGTTAGATTACACACAAAGCATGAGCATGATTTAGGCTAGATACGCACAAAGCATGGAAATACAGTCTCATTTCCAGTGCTGGTCATTGTGTTCGATTTTTAAACCTTTATATCTATCGTAGTCTAGTGAGATGGTACTGTGGAAGAAACTGTGATCAAGTTTGTTTGGGGAACAGAATGAGATTAGATTCAGCCTTATTCGTAGTTGTAATTTACTGCAGAATTAAGTTCGGATTTTAGTTATTTACAGATTGCCGTTCTTTAGTATACTTGTCTAGTTTCAACCCAAAAAGGACATGAAGATAGTCGAATGTATCTTTCCAACTCACAGCGACCCAATTATATATATGGTTTCATGGTTTGTTCTTCTACTCTCTTCAGTAGTTCTGCTTAATGCTTTTGTAACTCAAAGTCTCTCTGACTCTACAAAATTAAGCAAGAACCAGAAGATGATGCTAGCAGAGAATTTGATCCAACATTATGCTCGAATTAGCCTGACATACACTGCTGAAATTTGGAACAATGATTCAAACACAAGTCTGCAGCAAGAGAGTTCATCGTGTACTGAAGCGAGAAGGTTAATTCTGCCAGACCAAACGCTCACTGCAGCTCCCAGAGCCCCACGAGCAACAAAACCAGCCAATCAGAAAGAAATCGGGTAGGGTTATGTAGCAATCTCCTAAGAAATTCTGCCCACCAAATACTGAGGAGACAACTTGGCCCAGAGGAATCTAGCGGCTGATTCAGTAACGAGAGGCGGACCTGGAACTAGGTAGTTGCTACGCGCGGGGGTCTTGACGTACTCCTCGTTGTCGGAGCCGAACAAATCTCTCGCCTCCTCCTCGTCGTCCCCGTACCCGGCGGCGGGCCTGACGGGCACGACGTCGAACGAGTCGTACTCCCCGCCGTCCCCGTCGTCGGCGCCGTCCTCGTCCCCGCCGCCGGCGGCGGGGCTGCTGCTGCGGCCGCTGGAGGCAGCGCTGGAGGAGGAGGAGGAGGCGGCGGCGGAGGACGAGGAGGATGAGGAGGGGGAGGAGGAGCCGGAGGAGGCGCCGCCTCCGCCCTCGGCCTCGGCTTCGGCGCCGTCGTATTCCTCGCCGAAGACGTCGACGTCCTGCTCCGCGAAGTCCATGGACGGGCGGGCCGGCGAGGGTTCGGGGTCGGGGGTCAGTGGGGGACCGCCGAGACGAAAGGTTCTCTTCTTCTCTTCTGGTCGGGGGGAGGGTTTGTAGTGGGAATCGACACGGCAGAGCTGGAGGCGGTAGGACGCACAGGAATAGGGTTCACCAGACCGACTTGGGGCCGGAACAGTAGCGGGACGCCCCGCTTGAACACCAGACCAAAGCCATGTTTTCTTTCTTTTTGGAGAAAGTCTCATGTAAAAACCTATGAAAAGGTAAAACATAAATGTGGACCGTCACATACGGATCGGCGGTTTCTTCACTCTTCAGCCGTTGTTCCGACGGCGGGAGAGTGGAGGAATCCAGATCCGAGCCTTAGGCATGTGTAAATAGTAGTGTAGGTTTCTTCAGCAACGCGGGGAGGGTGGTGGTGGAGATCTTGAGGTCTCGCCTAGGTGTCGGCGTCCACCTCCGGGCAAGTGTGCTGCCCAGCCCCCTTCTGTCTGATGGCTTCTCGGGTTTCCCTCTCGACGGCTTCCTCCTCCTTGAGCTCTCCGTCTCCGCCCCGTTCCCCTCCGGCGTGACCCCAGATCCGCTCCCTTGTGCTCGTCCCCGATGTGCTGGGCACACCTTACGGGCCGATCTCCCAGGGCGCGGCTGCTGGGACCTCAAACCCCCGGCCGTCGGCAAGGGCGGAGTGGCAGACCAAGACCGGGCGGCGGCCGCGGAGTCCTGGCGCCAGGCAGATGTCGTCGCCGGCACAGCCACGTTGCCAGGGGTTCATCTTGCCCTCATCGAGGCCACCTAGATCCAACATCCCAGCAGGGCTCTACGGCTGCTGCTACAACTGTGGCGATGGGGGGCACATCTCCGTCGAATGCTGGAAGAAAACCAAGTGTGTGCGGTGCCAGGGTGAGGGGCACATCGCGAGGGACTACAAGCCCCCCCCCCCCCGTCGCTCGCCGCTGGTGGACGCGTAGGTGCAGCGGCTTCGCTCACCTGTGTCAGTGGTGGATGGCTCTGGGTCTGCCGCCTCCCCTGTGCGCCGTGTGGAAGCACCCCCGCGCAGAGAGCTCTTGTCTCGTGAGGCCGCCGTGCTCCTGTTGGGGAACGTAGTAATTTCAAAAAAATTCCTACGCACACGCAAGATCATGGTGATGCATAGCAACGAGAGGGGAGAGTGTTGTCTACGTACCCTCGTAGACCGTTCGCGAAAGCGTTATATCAACGCGGTTGATGTAGTCGTACGTCTTCACGTCCGACCGATCCAAGTACCGAAAGCACGGCACCTCCGAGTCCTGCACACGTTCGGCTCGGTGACGTCCTCGCCTTCTCGATCCAGCAAGAGGGGCGAAGTAGTAGATGAGTTCCGGCAGCACGACGGCGTGGTGACGGTGTTGGTGAAGAACAATCTCCGCAGGGCTTCGCCTAAGCATTACGAAAACTATGACAGAGGATAAACTAGAGGGGACGGGGTTGCCGGCACACGGCTTGGTGTTTCTTGATGTTTTTTTGGTGCTAGCCCTACCCCTCTATTTATATGTTGAGCCCTGGGGTCGAAACTTGGAGTAAAAGCCTCCTCAAAGTCGGTTTCACCCGAAAGGCAAGAGTCCTTCTCGGACTCCAGGGCTAGACACCAGGGTTCCCGGCGTCTACCCCCTAGACGCCAGGGTTCCTGGCGTCTAGCCTCTGGTCTCCGCAAAACTTCCTTTTGCACTTTCCAAAAGCCTCGTGGGCTTTCCCTTTGGCCCAGATAAAGTGTTCTTGTGCCCAAACATTTCGGGAAACATCCGGAACCCCTTGCGGTGAATTCCGGAACCCTTCCGGAGATCAAACACTACTATCCACATATCAATCTTTACTTCCGGACCATTCCAGAGTTCCTCGTCATATCTGTGATCTCATCCAAAACTCCGAACAACATTCGGTCACCAACATACATAACTCATAGTACTATATCGTCAACGAACGTTAAGCGTGCGGACCCTACAGGTTCGAGAACTATGTAGACATGACCGAGACACCTCTCTTGTCAATAACCAATAACGGGACCTGGATGCCCATATTGGCTCCTACATACTCTACCTTCTTTATCGGTCAGACCGCATAACAACATACGTTGTTCCCTTTGTCATCGGTATGTTACTTGCCCGAGATTCGATCGTCGGTATCTCAATACCTAGTTCAATCTCGTTACCGGCAAGTCTCTTTACTCGTTCTGTAATACATCATCCCGCAACTAACTCATTAGTTGCAATGCTTGCAAGGCTTATAGTGATGTGCATTACCGAGTGGGCCTAGAGATACCTCTCCCACAATCGGAGTGACAAATCCTAATCTCGAAATACGCCAACCTAACAAGTACCTTTGGAGACACCTGTAGAGCACCTTTATAATCACCCAGTTACGTTGTGACGTTTGGTGGCACACAAAGTGTTCCTCCGGTAAACGGGAGTTGCATAATCTCATAGTCATAGGAACATGTATAAGTCATGAAGAAAGCAATAGCAACAAACTAAACGATCAAGTGCTAAGCTAACAGAATGGGTCAAGTCAATCACATCATTCTCCTAATGATGTGACCCCGTTAATCAAATGACAACTCATGTCTATGGTTAGGAAACATAACCATCTTTGATCAACGAGCTAGTCAAGTAGAGGCATACTAGTGACACTCTGTTTGTCTATGTATTCACACATGTATTATGTTTCCGGTTAATACAATTCTAGCATGAATAATAAACATTTATCATGAAATAAGGAAATAAATAATAACTTTATTATTGCCTCTAGGGCATATTTCCTTCAGTCTCCCACTTGCACTAGAGTCAATAATCTAGATCACATCGCCATGTGATTTAACATCAATAGTTCACATCACCATGTGATTAACACCCATAGTTCACATTGTCATGTGACTAACACCCAAAGGGTTTACTAGAGTCAATAATCTAGTTCACATTGTTATGTGATTAACACCCAAATAGTACTAAGGTGTGATCATGTTTTGCTTGTGAGAGAAGTTTAGTCAACGGGTCTGCAACATTCAGATCCGTATGTATCTTGCAAATATCTATGTCAACAATGCTCTGCACGGAGCTACTCTAGCTAATTGTTCCCACTTTCAATATGTATCTAGATCGAGACTTAGAGTCATCCAGATCGGTGTCAAAGCTTGAATCGACGTAACTCTTTACGACGAACCTTTTGTCACCTCCATAATCGAGAAACATATCCTTATTCCACTAAGGATAATTTTGACCGTTGTGCAGTGATCTACTCCTAGATCACTATTGTACTCCCTTGCCAAAAACAGTGTAGGGTATACAATAGATCTGGTACACAGCATGGCATACTTTATAGAACCTATGGCTGAGGCATAGGGAATGACTTTCATTCTCTTTCTATCTTCTGCCGTGGTCGGGCTTTGAGTCTTACTCAATTTCACACCTTGTAACATAGGCAAGAACTCTTTCTTTGACTGTTCCATTTTGAGCTACTTCAAAATCTTGTCAAGGTATGTACTCATGAAAAAACTTATCAAGCGTTTTGATCTATCTCTATAGATCTTGATGCTTAATATGTAAGCAGCTTCACCGAGGTTTTCTCTTTGAAAAACTCCTTTCAAACACTCCTTTGTGCTTTGCAGAATAATTCTACATTATTTCCGATCAACAATATGTCATTCACATATACTTATCAGAAATGTTGTAGTACTCCCACTCACTTTCTTGTAAATACAGGCTTCACCGCAAGTCTGTATAAAACTATATGCTTTGATCAACTTATCAAAGCGTATATTCCAACTCCGAGATGCTTGCACCAGTCCATAGATGGATCGCTGGAGCTTGCATATTTTGTTAGTACCTTTAGGATTGACAAAACCTTCTGGTTGCATCATATAGAACTCTTCTTTAATAATTCCATTAAAGAATGCAGTTTTGTTTATCCATTTGCCAGATTTCATAAAATGCGGCAATTGCTAACATGATTCGGACAGACTTAAGCATAGATACGAGTGAGAAACTCTCATCGTAGTCAACACCTTGAACTTGTCGAAAACCTTTTTGCGACAATTCTAGCTTTGTAGATAGTAACACTACTATCAGCGTCTGTCTTCCTCTTGAAGATCCATTTAATCTCAATGGCTCGCCGATCAATGGGCAAGTCAATCAAAGTCCATACTTTGTTCTCATACATGGATCTCATCTCAGATTTCATGGCCTCAAGCCATTTCACGGAATCTGGGCTCATCATCGCTTCCTCATAGTTCGTAGGCTCGTCATGGTCAAGTAACATGACCTCCAGAACAGGATTACCGTACCACTCTGGTGCAGATCTCACTCTGGTTTACCTACGAGGTTCGGTAGCAACTTGATCTGAAGTTACATGATCATCATCATTAGCTTCCTCACTAATTGGTGTAGTAGTCACATGAACATATTTTTGTGATGAACTACTTTCCAATAAGGGAGCAGATACAGTTATCTCATCAAGTTCTACTTTCCTCCCACTCACTTCTTTCGAGAGAAACTCCTTCTCTAGAAAGGATCCATTCTCAGCAACAAATATCTTGCCTTCGGATCTGTGATAGAAGGTGTACCCAACAGTTACTTTTGGGTATCCTATGAAGATGCACTTCTCCGACTTGGGTTTGAGCTTATCAAGATGAAACTTTTTCACATAAGCATTGCAACCCCAAACTTTAAGAAATAACAGCTTAGGTTTCTCGCTAAACCATAGTTCATACGGTGTCGTCTCAACGGATTTAGATGGTGCCCTTTTTAATGTGAATGCAGCTGTCTTTAATGCATAACCCCAAAATGATAGTGGTAAATTGGTAAGAGACATCATAGATTGCACTATATCAAATAAAGTATGGTTATGATGTTCGGACACACCATTACGCCGTGGTGTTCCTGGTGGCGTGAGTAGTGAAACTATTTCACATTGTTTTAACTGAAGGCCAAACTCGTAACTCAAATATTTTACTTCTGCGATCATATCATAGAAACTTTTATTTTTGTTATGATGATTCTCCACTTCACTCTGAAATTCTTTGAAATTTTCAAATATTTCAGACTTGTGTTTCATCAAGTAGATATACTCATATCTGCTCAAATCATCTGTGAAGATCAGAAAATAATGATACCTGTCGCGAGCCTCAATATTCATCGGACCACATACATCAGTATGTATGATTTCCAACAAATCTATTGCTCGCTCCATTGTTCTGGAGAACAGAGTTTTAGTCATCTTGCCCATGAGGCATGGTTCGCAAGCATCAACTGATTCATAATCAAGTGATTCCAAAAGCCCATCAGCATGGATTTTCTTCATGCGCTTTACACCAATATGACCTAAACGGCAGTGCCACAAATAAGTCGCATTATCATTATTAACTTTGCATTTGGCTTCAATATTATGAAAATGTGTATCACCATGAGATCCAACAAACCATTTTCATTGGGTGTATGACCATAGAAGGTTTTATTCATGTAAACAGAACAACAATTATTCTCTAACTTACATGAATAACCGTATTGCAATAAACATGATCCAATCATATTTATGCTCAATGCAAACACCAAATAACATTTATTTAGGTTCAACACTAATCCCGAAAGTATAGGGAGTGTGCGATGATGATCATATCAATCTTGGAACCACTTCCAACACACATCGTCACTTCACCCTTAACTAGTCTCTGTTTATTTTGCAACTCCCATTTCGAGTTACTACTCTTTAGCAACTGAACCAATATCAAATACCAAGGGGTTGCTATAAACACTAGTAAAGTACACATCAATAACATGTATATCAAATATATCTTTGTTTACTTTGCCATCCTTCCTATCCACCAAATACTTGGGGTAGTTTTGCTTCTAGTGACCAGTCCCTTTGCAGTAGAATCACTCAGTTTCAGGCTTAGGTCCATACTTGGGTTTCTTCACTTGAGCAGCAACTTGTTTGCCGTTCTTCTTGAAGTTCCCCTTCTTCCCTTTACCCTTTATCTTGAAACTAGTGGTCTTGTCAATCATCAACACTTGATGTTTTTCTTGATTTCTACCTTCGCCGATTTTTGCATCGCGAAGAGCTTGGGAATTGTTTTCGTCATCCTTGCATATTATAGTTCATCACGAAGTTCTACTAACTTGGTGATGGTGACTAGAGAATTTTGTCAATCACTATTTTATCTGGAAGATTAACTCCCACTTGATTCAAGCGATTGTAGTACCCAGACAATCTGAGCACATGCTCACTGCTTGAGCTATTCTCCTCCATCTTTTAGCTATAGGACTTGTTGGAGACTTCATATCTCTCAACTCGGGTATTTGCTTGAAATATTAACTTCAACTCCTAGAACATCTCATATGGTCCATGACGTTCAAAACGTCTTTGAAGTCCCGATTCTAAGCCGTTTAAGAATGGTGCAGCAAACTATCAAGTAGTCATCATATTGAGCTAGCCAAACGTTCATAACATCTGCATCTGCTCCTTGCAATAGGTTTGTCACCTAGCGGTGCATCAAGGACATAATTCTTCTGTGCAGCAATGAGGAAAAACCTCAGATCACGGATCCAATCCGCATCATTGCTACTAACATTTTTCAACTTAGTTTTCTCTAGGAACATATCAAAAATAAAACAGGGGAGCTAAACGCGAGCTATTGATCTATAACATAGATATGCTAATACTACCAGGACTAAGTTCATGATAAATTTAAGTTCAATTAATCATATTACTTAAGAACTCCCACTTAGATAGACATCCCTCTAATCCTCTAAGTGATCACGTGATCCATATCAACTAAACCATAACCGATCATCACGTGAAATGGAGTAGTTTTCAATGGTGAACATCACTATGTTGATCATATCTGCTATATGATTCACGCTCGACCTTTCGGTCTCAGTGTTCCGAGGCCATATCTGCATATGCTAGGCTCGTCAAGTTTAACCTGAGTATTCTGCGTGTGCAAAACTGGCTTGCACCCGTTGTAGATGGACATAGAGCTTATCACACCCGATCATCACGTGGTGTCTGGGCACGACGAACTTTGGCAACGGTGCATACTCAGGGAGAACACTTTTATCTTGAAATTTAGTGAGAGATCATCTTATAATGCTACCGTCAAACAAAGCAAGATAAGATGCATAAAAAATAAACATCACATGCAATCAATATAAGTGATATGATATGGCCATCATCTTCTTGTGCTTGTGATCTCCATCTCCGAAGCACCGTCATGATCACCATCGTCACCGGCGCGACACCTTGATCTCCATCGTAGCATCGTTGTCGTCTCGCCAATCTTATGCTTCTACGACTATCGCTACCGCTTAGTGATAAAGTAAAGCATTAAGGGCGATTGCATTGCATACAATAAAGCGACAACCATATGGCTCCTGCCAGTTGCCGATAACTCGGTTACAAAACATGATCATCTCATACAACAACTTATATCTCATCACGTCTTGACCATATCACATCACAACATGCTCTGCAAAAACAAGTTAGACGTCCTCTACTTTGTTGTTGCAAGTTTTACGTGGCTGCTATGAGCTTAGAAAGAACCATTCTTACCTACGCATCAAAACCACAACGATAGTTTGTCAAGTTGGTGCTGTTTTAACCTTCGCAAGGACCGGGCGTAGCCACACTCGATTCAACTAAAGTTGGAGAAACTGACACCCGCCAGCCACCTGTGTGCAAATCACGTCGGTAGAACTAGTCGCGCGTAAGCGTACGCGTAATGTCGGTCCGGGGCGGTTCATCCAATAATACCGCCGAACCAAAGTATGACATGCTGGTAAGCAGTATGACTTATATCGCCCACAACTCACTTGTGTTCTACTCGTGCATATTACATCAACGCATAAAACCTGGGCTCGGATGCCACTGTTGGGGAACGTAGTAATTTAAAAAAAAATCCTACGCACACGCAAGATCATGGTGATGCATACAACGAGAGGGGAGAGTGTTGTCTATGTACCATCGTAGACCATTCGCGGAAGCATTATATCAACGCGGTTGATGTAGTCGTATGTCTTCACGTCCGACCGATCCAAGTACCGAAAGCACGGCACCTCCGAGTTCTGCACACGTTCGGCTCGGTGACGTCCTCGCCTTCTCGATCCAGCAAGAGGGGCAAAGTAGTAGATGAGTTCCGGCAGCACGACAGCGTGGTGACGGTGTTGGTGAAGAACAATCTCCGCAGGGCTTCGCCTAAGCACTACGAAAACTATGACAGAGGATAAACTAGAGGGGACGGGGTTGCTGGCACACGACTTGGTGTTTCTTGATGTTTTTTTGGTGCTATCCCTACCCCTCTATTTATATGTTGAGCCCTGGGGTCGAAACTTGGAGTAAAAGCCTCCTCAAAGTTGGTTTCACCCGAAAGGCAAGAGTCCTTCTCAGACTCCAGGGCTAGACGCCAGGGTTCCTGGTGTGTAGCCTCTGGTCTCCGCAAAACTTCCTTTTGCACTTTCCAAAACCCTCGTGGGCTTTCCCCTTTGGCCCAGATAAAGTGTTCTCGTGCGCAAACATTTCAGGAAACATCCGGAACCCCTTGCGGTGAATTCCGGAACCCTTTCGGAGATCAAACACTACTATCCACATATCAATCTTTAATTCTGGACCATTCCGGAGTTCCTCGTCATATCTGTGATCTCATCCAAAACTCCGAACAACATTCGGTCACCAACATACATAACTCATAGTACTATATCGTCAACGATCGTTAAGCGTGTGAACCCTACGGGTTCGAGAACTATGTAGACATGACCGAGACACCTCTCTTGTCAATAACCAATAGCGGGACCTGGATGCCCATATTGGCTCCTACATACTCTACGAAGATCTTTATCGGTCAGACCGCATAACAACATACGTTGTTCCCTTTGTCATCGGTATGTTACTTGTCCGAGATTCGATCGTCGGTATCTCAATACCTAGTTCAATCTCGTTACCGGCAAGTCTCTTTACTCGTTCCGTAATACATCATCCCGCAACTAACTCATTAGTTGCAATGCTTGCAAGGCTTATAGTGATGTGCATTACCGAGTGGGCCCAGAGATACCTCTCCCACAATCGGAGTGACAAATCCTAATCTCGAAATACGCCAACCCAACAAGTACCTTTGGAGACACCTGTAGAGCACCTTTATAATCACCCAGTTACGTTGTGACATTTGGTGGCACACAAAGTGTTCCTCCGGTAAACGGGAGTTGCATAATCTCATAGTCACAGGAACATGTATAAGTCATGAAGAAAGCAATAGCAACAAACTAAACGATCAAGTGCTAAGCTAACAGAATGGGTCAAGTCAATCACATCATTCTCCTAATGATGTGACCCCGTTAATCAAATGACAACTCATGTCTATGGTTAGGAAACATAACCATCTTTGATCAACGAGCTAGTCAAGTAGAGGCATACTAGTGACACTCTGTTTGTCTATGTATTCACACATGTATTACGTTTCCGGGTAATACAATTCTAGCATGAATAATAAACATTTATCATGAAATAAGGAAATAAATAATAACTTTATTATTGCCTCTAGGGCATATTTCCTTCAGCTCCCCCCTCCCCCCCCCCATCGGGCCCTCCCCCACCCGGTGTTGTGCATTTTCAGAGGTCTTGGGGTCAGGTGGCCAGGAACTCCTCGGTCGCGAGCGTGGCGAGTGCGGGGCCAGGATTTTCCGTGCGCTTTGATGGCAGTGTGGCGGGTTAGGCCACCATGGAGCTTGAAGAGAGGGTGGAAAGCTGCTTCCTTGAGGCTTCTGATGATCTACGGCGTATGTAGAGTGACCTATCGCGTGCGGTTGTGGTCACCATCGTGGGAACTAGGCCACCAGTTGATCTCCCTGCGGCGGTGGAGGCTCTGGATGCAGAATTTGGCATTGGCCCAAATGACATGTCCATTCGCCCCTTCTATCCAGAGGATTTCTTGGTTCTATGTGAGCACCAAATCATTTGGAAGCTCATGGTGGATCGTGGGTGTGCTCCGGGTCGTGGCTTCACGCTCTCGCTACGGCTTGGACGCGACAGGCGCAAGCTACGGGCGCCTCACTGTCGTTCCTAGTCCCGCTCAGGTCGGTGGGCGTGCCCGCGCATGCTTGGACGAGGAGGACGACCGAGGTGGTGTTGAGAGGGCTGGTGTGACGCCCCCGATTCGATCGTACACTAATCATACACGCAAACATGTACGATCAAGATCAGGGACTCACAGGAAGATATCACAACACAACTCTACAATAAATAGTCATACAAGCATCATATTACAAGCCAGGGGCCTCGAAGGCTCGAATACAAGAGCTCGATCATAGATGAGTCAGCGGAAGAAACAATATCTGAATACAGACATAAGTTAAACAAGTTTGCCTTAAGAAGGCTAGCACAAAATGGGATGCAGGTCGAAAGAGGCGCAGGCCTCCTGCCTGGAATCCTCCTAAACTACTCCTGGTCGTCGTCAATGGGCTGCACGTAGTACTAGGCACCTCCCGAGTAGTAGTAGTCATCGTCGACGGTGGCGTCTGGCTCCTGGGCTCCAACGTCTGGTCGCAGCAATCGAGTATAGAAAGGGGGAAAAGAGGGAGCAAAGCAACCGTGAGTACTCATCCAAAGTACTCGCAAGCAAGGAGCTACACTACATATGTATGCATTGGTACCAAATGGATTAAGGGTATCATATGTGGAATGAACTGCAGAATGCTAGAATAAGAGGGGGGTAGCTAGTCCTTTCGAAGACTACGCTTCTGGTAACCTCCATCTTGCAGCAGAAGAAGAGAGTAGATAGTAAGTTCAGCAAGTAGCATCGTGTAGCATAATCCTACCCGGCGATCCTCTCCTCGTCGCCCTGTTAGAGAGCGATCCCCGGATTGTATCTGGCACTTGAAAGGGTGTGTTTTATTAAGTAACCGATTCTAGTTCTCATAAGGTCAAGGTACAACTCCAAGTCGTCCTGTTACCGAAGATCACGGCTATTCGAATAGATTAACTTCCCTGCAGGGGTGCACCACATAACCCAACACGCTCGATCCCATTTGGCCAGACACACTTTTCGGGGTCATGCCCGGCCGCGGAAGATCAACACGTCGCAGCCCTACCTAGGCACAACAGAGAGGTCAGCACGCCGGTCTAAATCCTATGGCGCAGGGGTCTGGGCCCATCGCCCATTGCCACCTGCACGTTGCGTACGCGGCCGGTGAGCAGACCTAGCCTCCCTTATACAAGAGTAGGCGTTCCAGTCCAACCCAGCGTGCGCTGCTCAGTCGCTGATGTCACGAAGGCTTCGGCTGATACCACGACATCGAGTGCCCATAACCGTCCCCGCGTAGATGGTTAGTGCGTATAGGCCAGTAGCCAGACTCAGATCAAATATCAAGATCTCGTTAAGCGTGTTAAGTATCCGCGAACACCGACCAGGGCCAGGCCCACCTTTCTCCTAGGTGGCCTCAACCTGCCCTGTCTCTTCGCCACAAAGTAACAGCCGGGGGCCGTCGGGAACCCAGGCCCACCTCTACCGGGATGGAGCCACCCGCCCCTTCAGCCCCCAACTCCGAACAGTACCACATGTAATGTAATAGTGTAAAGTATATAACATATGCCCGTGATCACCTCCCGAAGTGATCACGGCCCAATAGTATAGCATGGCAGACGGACAAGAATGTAGGGCCACTGATGATAATCTAGCATCCTATACTAAGCATTTAGGATTGCAGGTAAGGTGTCAACAGTTGTAGCAACAATGACAGGCTATGCATCAGAATAGGATTAACGAAAAGCAGTAACATGCTACACTACTCTAATGCAAGAAGTATAGAGGAGAGTAGGCGATATCTGGTGATCAGGGGGGGGGGGCTTGCCCGGTTGCTCTGGCAAGAAGGGTTAGTCGTCGATGTAGTCGATCACAAGGGTACTGATAGCGGTCTCGGGGTCTACCAGAAAGAAGTAACGGAGGGGAACACAATAAATAAAAGAGCAATCAAAGCATCACAGAGCATAACATGGCAATACGCGGTGCTAGAGGTGACCTAACGCGGTATGAGGTGATACCGGTGAAGGGGGAAACATCCGGGAAAATATCCCCGGTGTTTCGCGTTTTCGGACAGATGATTCAGAGGGGGAAAGTCACGTGTACGCTATGCTAGGGACGTGTGACGGACGAACGGACTGCGTATTCGAGATCGTCTCGTCGTTCTGAGCAACTTTCATGTATAAAGTATTTTCATCCGAGGTACGGTTTATTATTTATTAATTTGCAAAGTTTTCATTGATTTTCCGAGTTTACATAATTCTTTTAAATTGAAAATAAAACAACAAAATACTTTTTTCACCTAGTGCTATTCTAGCCATAGTGTATGCCAGTGGGGTTGGGTTGACCCAGTCAAATATTGACAAGTCAACATATGAACAGTGTAGGGGCCACATGTCATTGACTTAGGCTTTTCTTAAAATTTGTTTTTCTATAAACTATCAGGGGGTCCACATGTCATCTACTAATGGACTAATCAACTAGTACTACTAATTAGACTAACTAACTAAATTAGTCCCTAAACTAGTCTACTATTTGAGCCGGCCACACACACACAGAACACACACTCACGCACACACACATAGCACACACACACACATCTCACGAACACACACACACATAACACACACTCACGCACACACACATATCACACACACGCACATCTCACGACCACACACACAACGCCATGGCCAGCTCCAACAATAGCAGCCGGTGGCAGTAGCAGCCATGGGCGCGAGGCAAGCAGCAACGCAGTAGGCCGCAGCAAGCAGGAGTGCACGCAGTGGCAAGCAGAGCAGCCCCGCTGCAAGTAACAGAACAAGGCAGCGAAAACAGCTAAAACAGAGCAGCGACAGCGGCGGCCGGAAGCAGTAGCGCGACAGCGGACAGGCGCGGCCACGCGCGAGCACGGTCGAGCGCCGGTCAGGGCGCGGGCCGAGTGGCCTGTGCTGCGAACAGAGGGCGTGTCAGCACGGCCAGGGCGCGCACTAGGCGGCTAGGATGTAGGGCGCGGGCGCGGTGAGCATAACATGGTTGCGGTGACCGTGGCTGTCGGTGTCAAAACCGGCGGATCTCGGTTAGGGGGTCCCGAACTGTGCGTCTAGGCCGGATGGTAACAGAAGGCAAGGGACACGAAGTTTTACCCAGGTTCGTTCCCTCTCGATGGAGGTAAAACCCTACGTCCTGCTTGATTAATATTGATGATATGGGTAGTACAAGAGTAGATCTACCACGAGATCGGAGAGGCTAAACCCTAGAAGCTAGCCTATGGTATGATTGTTGTTCTGTATGTTGTCCTACGGACTAAAACCCTCCGGTTTATATAGAGACCGGAGAGGGTTAGGGTTACACAAAGTCGGTTACAATGGTAGGAGATCTACATATCCGTATCGCCAAGCTTGCCTTCCATGCCAAGGAAAGTCCCTTCCGGACACGGGACGAAGTCTTCAATCTTGTATCTTCATAGTCCAGGAGTCTGACCGAAGGTATAGTCCGGCTATCCGGACACCCCCTAATCCAGGACTCCCTCAGTAGCCCCTGAACTAGGCTTCAATGACGACGAGTCCGGTGCGCAGATTGTCTTCGGCATTGCAAGGCGGGTTCCTCCTCCAAGTACTTCATAGAAGATTTTGAACACAAAGGTAGTGTCCGGCTCTGCTAAATAAGTTTCCACATATTGCCACAGAGAGAATAATATGTATACAGATCTAATCTGCTGACGTATTCCGTAGTGTGACATCGCACCACGGCCAAGCCTTTATTCAAATCATTTTATTGTCCCACCTCAGCGTGTCATGCGAGGCGGTTTCCTTGGCACGTCTCATCGAAGCAGAGATCGTGTATCCTTATTCCGGGATTCTCATCAATACGGGCGTGGGTAACCCAACCATGCCATTGATTACGGCGCTTGGAGATAAGCGAGTTTTACCAGGTTGGCGGGGACACACAGTTGCGTCCACCCATATAAGGGGATAAGGATCCACCTTTTCACCTACGCCTTCTTCTTCCTTTGCCTATCCATTTTCGCGCACTCGAGCTCCAGCGCCCAAGTTCGCACTTCCCACCTCAACCTTCTCCAGCCGTGTCCGGAGCGGGAGGCAAGTGGATGGTTTCCTCCGTCACGGAGGGACACATCAAAAAACTGAGGAAGGCCGGATACTTGTCTAACGACATCGCATACCGGCTTCTCGAAGAGGGGCAGCTCCTCCCCACCCCAAGGCCCCATGAGAGGGTAGTGTTCCTTCCCCACTTCCTCCGCAGACTGGGCTTTCCTATCCACCCATTCGTCCGGGGACTCATGTTCTACTACGGCCTGGATTTCCATGATCTGGCCCCGAACTTCATCCTCAACATCTCGGCGTTTATCGTCGTGTGTGAGGCTTTCCTCCGCATCCGCCCCCATTTTGGCCTATGGCTCAGGACTTTCAATGTCAAGCCAAAGGTGGTGCGCGGCAACCAGGCGGAGCGCAGAGGCGCCATGGTGGGAAAGATGTCCAACGTCTTATGGCTTGAGGGCTCCTTTGTGGAGACCCTGAAGGGGTGGCAATCAGGGTGGTTTTACATCACCGAGCCGCGCGACCCTAAGTGGGTCGCGGCCCCCGAGTTCCGGTCCGGACCCCCAACACGGCTCACGTCCTGGAAAGAGACGGGCCTGTCGTGGGGCAGCAAAGGAGAGGTGACTGGACTGCAAATATGCATCCAAACCCTGGTGGACAAGCAGCTCAAGCTTGTCAATGTAGTCCAGGTTATGCTCATCCGCCGGATCCTCCCGTGTCAACAACAGGCCTTCAATCTGTGGGAGTTCAACCCGGCGCAGCACCGAACTCTGAGCAGGCTCTTCGACACGACGTACGAAGATGCCTGGAAGGTGCTTTTCAAGGGCGCCGAGGCTCCCGCATCCGCTACCGAGGATCACGGATTCAGCGCGCAGCGTCACGCTAGCGCGGTAAGTTGTTTGTACCTTTTACAGGGTATTAGTTTTTCATAGTTTAACTCTATGCGGGATCTAAGCTCTCTTACCTTTGACAGGATTGGCAGGCGAAGTCTAGATAGATCGACTGTCCGGCTCCTTTGCCCGAAGACCCAGCCGATGCCCGCTTGGCGAAGCTACTGGTTCCGGCACCCTATGTGGTGCCGGAGAAGAAGGCCACGAAGAAGGCCACGGGGACTCGAAAAAGTGCCCGGCGCCAGGAGGTGTCGGGTTCATCATCCGACGGCTCCAAGGCGCATACCACCTGTGAATACGAGGAGGAGGAAGAAGAGACCTCTCCCCCTCCAGCGGGAGGAGAGAAGAAAAGGAAGGCCGCCCTCACTAGGGAGGCCGAAGGGTCCAAGAAGGGGAAAACCCTTCCTCCGGACTACTCCACCGATGCCGACGACGGCGGAGAGGAGTGGCCGCTCAGGGCCAAGCCCCTGGCGAAATTGTAAGTATCCGGATACCAGAGTAATTCATAGTATTCCTTTATTGCACAGCTTTCCCTTATGTCGAATATGATTATGCAGCCCACCCAAAGACCGGCTCGATGCGTCGTCGAGCGGTTCACTGGACTCGTCGGATGTGAATTCACTTCCGGTGGCTACCTCCCCCCGCCCTACGGACGATGCCGAAGTGTTGTCCCAACAGGTTCCAAGCCAGGAGGAGGTGGTCCTGGAGGCGCCGCAAGGCGACCTCCCGGACTCCAGGAGTAAAGGGGATAAAACCCCCCAGGGCTCCAAGTTCGTCTCTAGGCCGGACACCGCTCCGGAACCTTCAAAGGTTCCAGAGTCCGGCGGGCGACCTCCTTCCAAGAGGAGCGAGCCCACCGTGCCGGTGACCCCCGTCCAACTGGAGGCGCCGGACAATCTGTTGGAGGTGCTCAAAGGCCCCTCCATCGACGAGGAGCACCACACCATTATGAGTGCGGTGGTCCAGAAGGTTCAGTCCGCCAAGAGCGGACTGACTGAAGCTTGTACTAGCCTTTTAACAGGCTTTGAGGTAAGTAAAGAATGTGTAAATAATATTACCGCATAGACAGTAGCCCTTGATGCTCTGTTTGGCGTTCGGGAAGAAAAGCCGAAGAGAGGATCAAATAAAATTCGCAAGATTCTAACAAAAAGGAGTCAATATGCGTATACAGGCTTCTCTGCTGGCGTCCGACACACTGACTGCAGAAGTGGACACGCTAAAGCAGAACCTCGAGCAGTCCGAGCAAGAGCTCGGGCGTGCCAAGAAGCAGCTCGAGGACAATGAAGGTAAGAAATACCTTGTTTAAATATATATATAAAAAGTGAAATTGCAAAAAATGACAGGATTATCGTGGATATTGTAGGGGCCACGTCTGAGGTGGCGACCCTGAAGCAAGCGCTGCTCGAGGCCGAGAAGAGGGCGGCCACGGAGCGCACCGAGCGGGAGAAGTATGAGGCCCAGGTTGGCAAGGTGCGGCAAGAGCTCCAGGCTCTCATGAAAAAACATGAGAGTTTGGAGCTTGACTCAAAGACGCGAGTGTCCGAGCTCGCGGTGGCTATTAAAAATGCCAAGTCTGCCAAGGCCGAATCCCAGAAGACCCTCCAGGAGTTGGATGCGGTGAAAAAGATAGCGGCGGGTAAGGCATTCTTTATGCAAAGCAACACATAAACGTGAGTTACTTGTTACTTACCCGAATTCGGAGCTCTCCAGGAGCGTTCGCAGATCTTCCCCGTAGTGTGTCCGATGCCGCCGCATTCTATTGAGCCGAGGAGGGCAGCTCGACAGAGAAGGTGTTCTGGTCTCAGTATGCTGAGGCCGGACACCCCGTGCCCGTGAGCGACCCAGCTGAAGCAACTGGTCGAGCTCCACAAGGCGGCCGAACAGGCCATGAAGGGCCTCATAGTTCGGCTGTGGCCTGGAGAGGCTCTGCCTGGGAGCTATTTCGGGCTGGTGCGGCGGCTGGTGGGGGCCTGTCCAAGGCTCGAAGTCATCAAGCGCTCCGTCTGCATTGAAGGTGCCCGTAGGGCCCTTGCCCGTGCTAAGGTGCACTGGGGCAAGCTGGATGCTGAGAAGCTTGTGAAGGACGGGCCACCGTCGGGGAAAGAGCATCGCAAGCCCGAGAATTATTATAAGGATGTTCTGAAGGGTGCCTGCCTTATGGCGGATGAATGTTCTAGGGATGTAATTTTTGAGTAAAACTCGCTCGTTTTGTCCTGTGCGCTGAAAACTTGTTCATATGCGCTAAGCAATGCTGTTAGAATTTAAAATATTACCTTCTGTGCGGCTGTTTATCAATTCTGAGAGATGGCGAGTCATCGGCTTCTGCCCCCGTGCGCTAGGCTGGGTGTTCGGGGATAAACCTGAGCGCTCTTTTCCCATTTTGGGTCCTTCGAGGGAGGCGCTTAGCACAACGAACAAGGCAATCGGACTAATGCGTACTCTCACTTACATAATTCTATAATTTTAAATTTCGGCGAACCCTGGTATTCGGAAGACCGAGTTCGGGGTGACACCTTGGCCGGAGAGCCGACTCCTCGCTCTAAGCGGCATAAGTCTTTAGGGACAAAAAACCTCTCGAACAGCGACCAGCTCTCGCTTCATCATGACTCAGTTTTAAGCTTTCTCTACTGAGGTGCTTCGAACCCAGCTCAACTGGGGCACAATCGCAAGTAGTTTCTCCCTAGTGCTACCTTAGCCGACACAAGCGGAACGTAAGGCACCAAAACATAGGAGCCGGGCAAACCCAACTATTGACCCAAGACCATGATTCGGAGCCGATGCATATAATGCTATAAAGTTCGGGTGCGCACTTGTTAAAGTGTTTGACTTCTCACACCAATATTGAGGGGTACTAAAGCCCTGGCGTATTTTGGCCCGGTACCAAAGTGTACGGGTGCAACATGTCGTTAAGGAACATATATTTTGTAAAAAAGAGTATGCAAAAATAGACAAAGCTATGCATTGTTTATTAAAAAGGGCTGCGATCAAAGCAGAACGATACAAATAATGCGATAAGCAGTTTGGACTATTTAACATGTCCGTTCCAGGGGCAGGCTGCGGAATGGTATGGCGAAGTAGGTGTACTGCTCGGTGAATAGAGACCACCTGGGAGTTATAATGCGGCATGGCTTGTCTGCTTCCCTGGTTCTTGCATCGTTTGTGGCAGCAATTGAACTGGCCGAACAGGCCTTCGAAGAATGGAGTCCTGAAAGGTAGAGAAAATTAAAAAATCGACAGCCCCTGGTGCGGTTTAAGGCTTGTTTCGGCGTGCCGTGATGGTGCCCCTCCTGTACCCCATGGTATTTCTAGAGCATAGTTATGTACGCGAAGCACTGGCGTCGCATTTTTGCCAGGGCTGGGGTTGGGGCCGTATTGCTACGCCTGCTCGGAACATGCCAGGCGGTCTTGTTATAGGTTACTCCGGGTGCGCTCGAATGTGTCCGGACGTTTAATGGCCGGACTGGAGAACTGCCTGGAGAGGCTGCTTTGTACTTCCGCTGCAAGGGCCGCCGTGTGCTCCTCCGTTCGGAGGGAGCGTTCGGTGTTTCCAGGCCCACCTCTACCGGGATGGAGCCACCCGCCCCTTCAGCCCCCAACTCCGAACAGTACCACATGTAATGTAACAGTGTAAAGTATATAACATATGCCCGTGATCACCTCCCGAAGTGATCACGGCCCAATAGTATAGCATGGCAGACGGACAAGAATGTAGGGCCACTGATGATAATCTAGCATCCTATACTAAGCATTTAGGATTGCAGGTAAGGTGTCAACAGTTGTAGCAACAATGACAGGCTATGCATCAGAATAGGATTAACGAAAAGCAGTAACATGCTACACTACTCTAATGCAAGCAGTATAGAGGAGAGTAGGCGATATCTGGTGATCAAGGGGGGGGGCTTGCCTGGTTGCTCTGGCAAGAAGGGTTCGTCGTCGATGTAGTCGATCACAGGGATACTGACAACGGTCTCGGGTCTACCAGAAAGAAGTAACGGAGGGGAACAGAATAAATAACAGAGCAATCAAAGCATCACAGAGCATAACATGGCAATACGCGGTGCTAGAGGTGACCTAACGCGGTATGAGGTGATACCGGTGAAGGGGGGAAACATCCGGGAAAATATCCCCGGTGTTTCACGTTTTTGGACAGATGATTCGGAGGGGGAAATTCGCGTGTACGCTATGCTAGGGACGTGTGACGGACGAACGGACTGCGTATTCGAGATCGTCTCGTCGTTCTGAGCAACTTTCATGTATAAAGTATTTTCATCCGAAGTACGGTTTATTATATATTAATTTGCAAAGTTTTCATTGATTTTCCGAGTTTACAGAATTCTTTTAAATTGAAAATAAAACAGCAAAATACTTTTGTCACCTAGTGCTATTCTATCCATAGTGTATGCCAGTGGGGTCAGTGGGGTTGGGTTGACCCAGTCAAATATTGACAAGTCAACATATGAACAGTGTAGGGGCCATATGTCATTGACTTAGGCTTTTCTTAAAATTTGTTTTTCTGTAAACTATCAGGGGGTCCACATGTCATCTACTAATGGACTAATCAACTAGTACTACTAATTAGACTAACTAACTAAATTAGTCCCTAAACTAGTCTACTATTTGAGCCGGCCACACACACATAGAACACACTCACGGACACACACACACAGAACACACACTCACGCACACACACATAGCACACACACACGCACATCTCACGACCACACACACATAACACACACTCATGCACACACACATAGCACACACACGCACATCTCACGGCCACACACACAGCGCCATGGCCAGCTCCAACAACAGCAGTCGGCGATAGTAGCAGCCATGGGCGCGAGGCAAGCAGCAACGCAGTAGGCCGCAGCAAGCAGGAGTGCACGCAGTGGCAAGCAGAGCAGCCCTGCTGCAAGTAATAGAACAAGGCAGCGACAGCAGCTAAAACAGAGCAGTGGCAGTGGCGTCCGGAAGCAGCAGCGCGGCAGCGGACGGGCGCGGCCACGCGCGAGCATGGTCGGGCGCTGGTCAGGGCGCGGCCCGAGTGGCCTGTGCTGCGGACAGAGGGTGTGTCGGCACGGCCAGGGCGCGCACTAGGCGGCCAGGATGTAGGGCGCGGGCGCGGTGAGCGTAACGTGGTCGCGGTGACCGTGGCCATCGGCCGGAACTTGGGCGGCGCAATAGAGCAACGAACAGAGGGGGGATCGAGGGGAATGGGGGTGTAGCTCACAGGGGAAGGCCGAGGACGCATTCGGCAGGGCGGAGGAGCTTCGGTGAGGTAGATCGGGCGCGGGGCAGCGGCGCCTGTAGGCGAGGAAGACGCGTCGATCCCGGCGATGCAGTGCTTCCCCGCTCGAACCGGTAGAAGTAGCCGAAGGAGATGTCCATGGTGCAACTCCTGGACAACTTTTCAGGCGCCGGGGGAGCCGGTGGCCACGACGATGACGATGTCCATGACGAGTAGCTCTCGGGCGAACTTCTGAATTGAAAGAGAGAGATAGGCAGAGGAATTTGGGGCTAGGGTTTTCGTCTACTGGGTCGGGGTGACCTTATCCTCCTCGTGGAGGTACTGGATGCTCGACACGGCGGCCAGGGAGGCGTGGATGGCCGCCCGATCCCCCTGCTCCCACTGTAGCGAGAGGTAGCAGGATACATGGACGTGGGTTGGGCCTCCTCCTGTAGTAGTAGGCCTAAGTGTCTAGCATTTTCTTCATTTTCTTTTCTTTTAAACTTTCTGTTTTGATTTGTTTTAGATCCAAATAAATTTGTTACATAAGAAACTTGTCTCATAAATACTTTGTAATATTGTGGAACTATCCACAGGGTTTTAGATTATTTTCGAAAGTCCTTAATTTCAATTTGAATTTAAATGGGCCACTTAAGAGTTATTGGTCCACTGTTTGATTTTCTAGGGGGGGGGAAGGGAAGTCAAAAGAGGTTGGTTTCTACATGATAAATACTTAGGGATTATTTGCCAAAACATGAACTATTTTGTTTGCATTTTTTGAAAAGTATAATTTTGACATGCATTTTAATTTTGGATTTGAATTCGTTTTCAATCAATGGGCAATTAGCTTAGTAAGCATGCTGACTTGGCATCTTTAGCATGGAGTTACTGTAGCTTAATTATCTGGGCGTCACAGCTGGGGTCCGTGGTTCAGGTGGCGGAGAGGACGACCAAGCGCTACGACATGTCCGACTTCCAGGTCTGGCTCAAGACGACAGATCCTAACTGCATCCCGCAGCGGCGGATGCTCTTCATCCCAGAGTCGGCTGGTAGCTTGGAGGGTGCGCCAAAAGCCCTTTGGTATCCTGTCCAAATCATCAGAATGGCGTCGCCTGTCAGGATTGGTTCCGCGGTGGGCGAGGCAACACCGCCATCGCCGCCCTCCGGGTAGGACTCACGTGATCAAAATGGTAGCAGAGGGAATGATGCAAATCGCAATGGGCAGGCCGAGCCGCCCAGTTCGGGCATGAATGATGGCGAGTCGCAGGGCTCAATGGTGGAGCCTTCGCCGGTAGCGGCACTAGGTTCGGGTGCGGCGGCCAAGGTTGGGCTAGCGCAGCGGGCAAGTTGTCAGGGGACCATCAGGGGCTTTGCTGTGGCTGCTGGTGGAAGTAGAGGAGCTGCCTGCGTCGCTAGCGGGCAGGTGGAGGCTATGACTGGTCCAATGGGGCCCCCTCCTGCGCAAAGCGAGCTGGGCAGGCCTTGGACTGTCACGCCCGTGTCGTCTTGTGGGTCAAACCAGCTGGAGCCAAACGGTGGACGCCCGGGCACGAGTTCAAATCCGCCCGGTGAAGGAAATATGCCCTAGAGGAAATAATAAAGTAGTTATTTATATTTCCTTGTATCATGATAAATGTTTATTATTCATGCTAGAATTGTATTAACCGGAAATTTGATACATGTGTGGATACATAGACAGAACTCAGTGTCCCTAGTAAGCCTCTACTAGACTAGCTCGTTAATCAAATATGGTTAAGTTTCCTAACCATAGACATTTGATGAACGGGATCACATCATCAGGAGAATGATGTGATGGACAAGACCCATCTGTAAGCTTAGCATAATGATCGTTAAGTTTTATTGCTATTGCTTTCTTCATGACTTATACATATTCCTCTGACTATGAGATTATGCAACTCCCGAATACCGGAGGAACACCTTATGTGCTATCAAATGTCACAACGTAACTGGGTGATTATAAAGATGCTCTACAGGTGTCTCCGAAGGTGTTTGTTGGGTTGGCATAGATCAAGATTAGGATTTATCACTCCAAGTATCAGAGAGGTATCTCTGGGCCCTCTCGGTAATGCACATCACTATAAGCCTTGCAAGCAATGTGACTAATGAGTTAGTTACGGGATGATGCATTACAGAACGAGTAAAGAGACTTGCCGGTAACGAGATTGAACTAGGTATAAAGATACCGACAATCGAATCTCGGGCAAGTAACATACCGATGACAAAGGGAATGACGTATGTTGTCATTGCGGTTTGACCAATAAAGATCTTCGTAGAATATGTAGGAACCAATATGAGCATCCAGGTTCTGCTATTGGTTATTGACCAGAGATGTGTCTCGGTCATGTCTACATAGTTCTCGAACCCGTAGGGTCCGCACGCTTAACGTTCGATGACGATTTGTATTATGAGTTATGTGTTTTGGTAACCGAAGTTTGTTCGGGGTCCTGGATGAGATCATGGACATGACGAGGAGTCTTGAAATGGTCAATAGGTAAAGATTAATATATTGGACAATGATATTCGGACACCGGAATGGTTTCAGAATGGTTCGGGTTTATTTCGGAGTACCGAGGGGTTACCGGAACCCCCCGGGGAAGTATTGGGCCTACATGGGCCTTAGGGGAGAGAGAGGGGAGCCCGCAAGGGGTGGCGCGTGCCCCCTCCAAGGGAGTCCGAATTGGACAAGGAGGGGGGGGGGGGCGCAACCCCCTTTCCCTCTCCCTCCCCCTCCTTCCTTTTCCCCTCTGATGAGAAAGGAAAAAGGGGGGATCCTACTAGGAGTGGAGTCCTAGTAGTACTCCCTCCCTTGGCGCGCCCCCTTGGTGGCTGGTCTCCTCCTCCCCTCCTTTATATACGGGGGCAGGGGCACCCCAAAGCACAACAGTTGCTCTCTTAACCGTGTGCGGTGCCTCCTCCACATTTTACTCCTCCGGTCATAACGTTGTAGTGCTTAGGCAAAGCCCTGCGCAGATCACACCACCATCACCGTCACCATGCCGTCGTGCTGACGAAACTCTGCCTCGACCCTCTGCTGGATCAAGAGTTCGAGGGACGTCATTGAGTTGAACGTGTGCTGAACTCGGAGGTGTCGTACGTTCGGTACAAGATCGGTTGGATTGTGAAGACGTTCAATTACATCAACCGCGTTAACCTAACACTTCCACTTTCAGTTTACGAGGGTACGTGGACTGATACGTCTCTGTTGTATCTATAATTTTTGATTGTTCCATGCCAATATTATACAACTTTCATATACTTTTGGCAACTTTTTATACTATTTTTGGGACTAACATATTGATGTAAGTGCATCTAGTGCCCCTTAGTGATTTTGGTGTATTGAAGACTTATAGGTTAAGGGACTAATGCGTTTGTGAGTGTACACAGGTCTATAAGTCTATGAGGAGTTTGATATTTACAGCGAAAGTCGACCCCTAAAAATGAAGTTCTTCGACTGAAGACTTTGTATCTCTGAAGACTTTCTGAAGACTTTGAAAGTGAAGAAATTGGTGTGACCGTGAAGACTTGGTATTCATTCGAGGAACATGAAGCGTGAAGACTTTTGTTTTCGTAGTTTCATTTTCTCTTTCTTGAGTCATAGGAAACACCGTACTGTTAAAGGGGGTCGAGGAAATACTAAGGAAAAATTTCCATGTGATGCTCAACTCAAAATCCTACACCTACCAATCCCTTCGAGTGAAGCCATTGGAAATCTCATACACTTCAGTCAATTTCTTCAGTGACAGAGACGAAGTTCTTTTGGTCTCTGAGGAATTTGTCCTGACTGAGGAGTTAGGAATTCGCCAGTGCGGATTGCCTACACAGTGAGGAACATGATAGCCCTGAGGATTTTGCTACTCAAAATTTCGACCGTTGCTGTGCTATGTGCCAGCTGTCCCAAAATATCTATCCACCTAACGGTCATATCATTAAAGGGCATTTATGTCTTATCATGTCGGGTTGCTCCCTAGGCTATAAATAGCCGCCCCCTACAACCACTAGCTGGTTGGCTGCTCCGAGAGAAACTGACACTTGTCATTTGAGAGCAACCCATCCTCTGAGGACTTTGAGCGAAAATCATCAAGTCAGGAAAAACCCAAAACCCAAACACCTACAAACCCCAAGTGATTGAGCATCACTGAAGAGATTGATCCTGCGTGGATCCGATGCTTGTTACCTTTGAAGATTGTGCTTCTTCCAGACGGTTAGGCGTCATGGTCTAGAGCATCCAAGAGGAATTGTGGATCGCCGAGTGACCAAGTTTGTGAAGGTTTGGAAGTCGCCTGAAGACTTACCATGAGTGATTGGGTGAGGTCTGTGTGACCTTAGTCCAAGGAGAATACGGTGAGGACTGGGTGTCCTGAGCTGCGTGTTCAGGACTGGGTGTCCGGGACTGTGTGTCCTCGAGTTTAAATACTCAGCCGCTCCAACCAGACATACAACTGAGACAGTAGTTGGAACAGGTCTACCAAATCATTGTCTTTACCAAGCTCACTGGTTCCATTTCCTCAACTCTTTCATTTCCTCATAATTGAGTTGTGTACTTGTTCATATGTGTGTTTGAAGACTTTGACTGAAGACTTTCTTAATTTCCTCAGTTCAATTTCTTCAGTCTGTTTGTCTTCATCGTGTGTTATCTTGTGCTTATGTTTCCTGTACTCTGTGCCTGTCTTCATTTCATCATGATGACTATGCTTGTATTCTGTTATGTTTACTGTTGAGTACTTATTCCGCTGCTAGTAGTTCTTCGCTAAGGAATTTCCTCACCGGCAAATTCCTTAGTGAAGAATTTCATAAAAATCGCCTATTCACCCCCCTCTAGTCGATATAACGCACTTTCAATTGGTATCGGAGCGAGGTACTCCCTTGTTCTGTGTGATTTTGGTTTAACCGCCTGGAGTTTTAGTTATGTCGACCGCAGGTATGATGAAGGTCTCTGCTGGGTGTCCTACCTTCGATGGGACGGACTACCCCTACTAGAAGAATAAGATGCAAATGCATCTTGAGGCAATTGATAACGATCTCTGGTATGTTGTGGAAAATGGTGTTCCCTCAGTCACACCTTCTCTGAATGCTGCTGATGTGAAGAGATTCAAGCAACTCGACTCTCAAGCGAAGAATATCATATGTGGCCATCTGAGCAAAGGATAGTATGGCCGAGTGAGTACTTTGGAGACAACGAAGCTTATCTGGGACAGGTTGTCCAAAGTGAATGAAGGAGTCTCAACTCAGCGTGACTCTCGAGTTGATGTTCTTCGCAATCTCTTCAACCGCTTCAAAAGACTCGACAATGAAAATGTTCAACAAACCTTCGATCGCCTCACTGACATCTCAAATGAGCTTCAAGCACTTGGTGCCACTAACATCACCGACCATGAGGTGGTGAAGAAATTGCTGAGATCGCTTGATTCCTCATTTGACACTCTGGCATTGATGATACAAGAACGTGCTGATTACAAGTCACTTGATCCCGCTGATATTCTTGAGAGGCTAAATACTCATGAGTTCCAACTTGCTGAAAAGAGAGATCTCTATGGTTCAAGCTATGGCAGATCACGTGCACTGAAGGCCAAGGCAGCATCTGAGTCCGAAGATGAAGACTCTGGTTGCAGCCTTGGTGATCCTGAAGAACTGAGCGATGATCTGGCTCTGCTCGTGAAGAAGTTCCAAAAGTTCTCAAGGCGTGGTCGCCTTGGAAGACCCTCAAGGAGCAATATTCCTCACCCAGTGATTACAAGAAGAGGCTCTGTCACAAGTGCAAGAAACCTGGACATTTCATTCAAGATTGTCCTCAGTGGGAAAAGGAATCAAAGAAGAAGAAATACAAGGATTACAGTTCTGATGATGCGAAGAAAAAGAAGAAATCCACAAAATCCTCATCATCAAAATCCTCAAAGCCTTCATATCACAAGAAGAGCTGCTCCAAGAAGGCCAGGGCATTCATTGGCAAGGAAATGGACTCTGAGGCTGAATCTGAAGAAAATGAGGAAGAGGAGTCATCTGAGGAGTCGGAATCCGGAGTAGCGAGCCTTGCTCTCGCTACTGCATTCGTCAGCAAGTCTATCTTCAACACTGAAGAAAATGACCTCACCAACAAGGCTAATGAAGGGAACGATGACTACGCTCCCACCTATTGCTTCATGGCAAAGGGTGCCAAGGTACTCAAATATACCTCATCTGAATCAAGTGAGAATGAATCTGATGAAAACCTTAACCCCAGCTATTCTAAACTTGCTAAGATTGCTATAAAACAACAAAGGGCTTTAGAAAAGGTTCAAAACATGCTAGACAAAAGTGATGATATGTTGGGTGAAGAAATGGATCGCACTGAAACTTTGACTGCAAATCTTCAGAGACTTCAGTCCAAGCTTGACAAACTTCAAAGTCATCATAACACTCTCTTATCGGATCATGAGAAGCTTTCTTATGAATTTCTTCAAAAAAGCAAGATCTTGAGACGCTAAGAGTGAGTTATGAAGATCTTCAGAAGGAGCGCGATTCATTACTTGCTCAACAAATCAGCGCTTCTCAGGAAGAATTTGTTCCTCCATGCTTGAAATGCATTGAATGTGAATCTGCTAATTCTTCACCTGAATGTTCAAATGCTGCTAATGTTTCAAATTCTTCACACGCCTCTGATATCACTAATTCCTCATCTAAGGACATTGCTAGTATCATTGATGATGCAGGGTTGAAGGAATTGTACATGACAGGCATGTACAAAAGCCTCAAAGGGCATCAGACTCTTTGTGATGTGCTTAAAAAGCAGATCCTCAACAGGAACCCTAGGAAAGAGGGTATTGCCTTTGAGAGGAAACTCAATGCTAATGGTACATATTGGAAGCCTGAGCAGTACCCCAAAACTACATGGGTTGCTGCAAAGGGACCTCCAGTTGATCCATCTAACCTATCTGGATATGCATGTGAATCTCCTCCTTCTGATGATGAGTCATTTGACTCCAACTACAAACTGTTCAAAAATCAGAATGGTGAAGTATTTGCTAGATATGTTGGCACTAACTGCAGGAACAGTCCCCTATGAAGAAAATCTGGGTTCCCAAAAGATGCCTTGAAAATCTTCAGGTGAATGTCATTGACGGTGTCCTGGACTAGGGGGTACTCATCACATCATCTCCCGATCAGTTGGATTGGGCCGAGGACCCCCATGGCCGCATACTCATGGGCCAGTTCGGACAGCTGCCGCATACGAGGAAGATTCCACAAGACTTGGCGATCAAGACAAGGACTTCTCCCCACCGGCGTATTCGGCTAGGACTCTTGTTAACCTAGGCCTCTGGTGCATTATATAAACCGAGGCCAGGCTAGTCGATAGAACATATACAACATACAATCATACCATAGGCTAGCTTCTATGGTTTAGCCCCTCCGATCTCGTGGTAGATCTACTCTTGTACTACCCATATCATCAATATTAATCAAGCAGGACGTAGGGTTTTACCTCCATCTAGAGGGCCAGAACCTGGGTAAAACTTCGTGTCCCTTGCCTCCTGTTACCATCCGGCCTAGACGCACAGTTCGGGACCACCTACCCGAGATCCGCCGGTTTTGACACCGACATTGGTGCTTTCATTGAGAGTTCCGCTGTGTGATCGACAAAAGGATCGATGGCTCGCCTGCAGATCAACTGCGACTTCGGCATCTTCGTCACCAGCTCGACTGGTCACCTTGGTTCGACCAAGAATTGTGCCCCGTGTTCGGATCACCATGTCCGGACGAGGGCCTTCATCAAACATCAACTCCGATCTCTATCAAGATCACGGAGGAATCACCTATGGAGCTCGGGGGCTCAACGTCAACATTGCCCTCAAGCGACCATGCTGTTTTTCTGGACAGCGAACTCATATCTGCCACCACCACCTCCTCGAGTATTGCTTTGACGATCGCTTTGGTGGAATTGTGCGGAATTGAGTCTAAAACAACCCTGGAAAATTTCGTCGAGTTCCGATGGAGGAATCTCTGGCAATCCACGATATATCGGAGCCCTGTCAAATCTGGACGGGAATTTGGATGTGTTTAGGGTGTGGTGTCCAGCTTCTAGCTCGGACGTCCTTTGGAAGATCCAACCGTTGATCGGATGCGGAATTCCTATATCTACCACCTCTCAAAATTTCAGCTCGATCCAACCGTCCAAACTCCAGGAACCTTCCGATTAGTGCATCACTTTTCGGATCTGTTTTCTACGTGAAAACGAATCCGACCCGAGTTCATCTTTTTTATGAACAGGATTTCGGACATCCCTTTTGAAGGAAGTTTTGTATGGGGTATTGTGTTTTGTTCCCGAACACATCCCACTAACTGTAAGATCTTTTGAACATGATCTTCAACATCATGCTGGTGTCAAACTAGTCCGACAATATTACTCCACGACTGCCGACCTGCGCTAGACACGACGTCACTTTGTTGAGCCGAGCTCAACTTCTTCGGATCATCACCTCGGCAAGCCGAACAAGAGCCTGGCATCGCAAAGGATAAATCATGACCAACATCGCCGCCCCACGGATTACACGGTGCGGGCATACCGGCATCGCCGCACGGTCGCTTCATCAAGCCGGCATCGACCACGTCACGACCTGCATCGACAGGCCGCACTATTGCTTCTTCAAGCTGGTGTCCATCACGCCGACCTACTTCTACTCATCGGCTGACATCGAGGCTTCGACATCTCGGCTGGACCGGGGGCTTCACCATCTCTTCATCAACCTACTCCGGACACTTCGGCGTCACTAGCCGACCAGCTCCGTCACGTTAGCTGGGCCGAGGGCTTTGCCTCGGCGAGTCAACCTTTACCAGCATTGCCATGCCGTCGTTTTATCGCCCATCAGGCAATGGGTGTGTGGAGCGGGTCCCAATTTTAGGAATCACCTTCCTTCGGATTGCTACAACAAATAAACCAGGTGCTATTAATCCCAGTATTTTTTGCTTGTTTGGGTTCATTTTTCCCAAGGAATTATTACTCTGGTTTGTCCGTCATATGTACACAGGTCTATCAAATGGTGGCTGCATTAACGACAGTCGCATGGTGGTTCGGTCAGTTTCCGTACATAGTCCGGCGAACGCCGCACTCGGAGCTCGGACCGACTTGCGAATTCAGGCTTTGCCACGCCTTTACCGCATCACGCTGACGCCCTGCATCGACTTGACTTCGGCGCCAGGCCATATTTCTTTTATTACTCACTTTGCATAAATTATTTATTATGCAACGGTTTTTTTAATTATCATTATTACTATTATCTCTGGTTTGCACTATTTTTTGTGCACAGGAAAATGATCCGGGGACTTCGGCATCACTCTGCCGGTCTGCATTGATCGTGCTATGTCACCACTTCGGCGTGTCAAGCTCTCCGCTCCGCCACCTCGGGACCGGCTTGAGGGATGGAACCTTGCCCCGCATCAAGCTCGGACCACGTCATCAATACCGAACACATTAACCAGCTAAGTCGCTTTCATGCTCAAAGCTTTAATTTCTAACTTGCGTTCGGTTTGACCAAGCATTATACTTTTTTGGAAAAAAGTTGCTTCTAAAAAATTTCCTTGGCCAAACTTTGTTTGTGACGCGTAAATTCAAATACCCCGTTTACTTGGGGGCTTCCTTTATGAAGCTTTTCCTGTTGCATATGATTATACTTGTACGGCTTCATTCCTTGTTCGTGTATTACGCCACAATATGCACCACATTGACTTAAGCGATTTGCAAGCTGGGTTGCCTCGCTCCTGTGTTTACCCCTACGTTCCCGATTGTTCGGCTAGGGAGTAAAGGGAGCGCCTCTACGATTTTCACGATCGGGTCACCCGAGCCGGACCTCAGATTGGGTGAAGCCGAAAGCTAGCGCTCTTATAGTTATTCAATGATGGTCGGCACACAACGGAACTCATGAGTACAAAAAATCTATTGCACAAGTCTCATAATAACAATGAGCACCGAAGAAAGGTATCGGTGGGGGTACTATTTTCTTCGAAGATGCTTCTTACTCTTCGCAGTAATATAGCATAAGTTCCCTGAGC
Source organism: Triticum urartu (assembly GCF_003073215.2). NCBI lineage: Eukaryota > Viridiplantae > Streptophyta > Magnoliopsida > Poales > Poaceae > Triticum > Triticum urartu. The sequence goes on along the minus strand of NC_053022.1, from coordinate 440,218,578 downwards.
GCGCTTTGTCTGTTACAGCCTTATGGCCTGATTGCCTGGTTATTGGAAACACCGTTGATATTCTTGACCGATGGAGTATGTAACACTTTTCGGTCCTTAACCGGAGAGGGAGAAGCCGATGGTCGGTTAAGACGCGTTTAAAGTTCGGTTGAACATAGATATGATATAAGTACTTCGGTACATGCAATCATTCTTCTACCCAAGTCACTTGGGGGCTCTTAAGTTTATTTGAGCCGTTTTATAATAAGTGTTCTTCTTCTCAGTCATTGCAAAGTTCTATTATTATTATTATTATTATTATTATTATTATTATTATTATTTATCACTCCTTTTTTCGACGCGAGTGTGCGGTCACTAGCCGGGGAGCCTAATTTCTCTCTCAAAGCCGCTAGAGTTTAGTTTGCTAAACTGGCCTAATGAGAAGTACTCCGCCCTCGGGATAGGAGGTTGAAGCCGTAGGCTGACCCGCTCGAAGTCTTGAGATAGGATGTGTCATGTTAAAGAACGACAGAAGCACTTCTTTTTTCTAAGACCAATTTTCGGATTGGCACCGAACACTTGATCTTGTTCGGACGTCATGTTTTTACTGACGCTTCTTGGTTTTCCAAGCTTTTTGGCACTTTTAAAACTATTTGTGCTTCTCCAGCATTAGTCTCGCAGTGCAACGCCAGACACCTTTAGGGATTCGGCAAAAACATTCTTAGATATTGCTATATATGCATCGGTTTCGAATTGTGTCTTCGGTCAATAGTTGGGTTGCCCGGCTCCTGCACTTGCTTCCTACATTCCGTTTTTTCCGGCTAGGCGTGCAAAGGGAGAACCACTGTGATTGTGCTTCCAGCTCACATGGTTAAGCACCTCAGTGGAGAAAGCCGAAAACTGACTTTCACAATAAGCGTAAACTGGTCAGCGATCCGATGACTATGTTAAATGATGGGCCGTTCATAACATTGGCCGAAGTGTTTACGGCTTGACCCCGACTATCGCCGAACACTACCGGGGACTATTAACTGGCCTCCCAAACTAAATCCTCAATATTTTGCTCTTACATTAGAGCTGAGGTTTAATGATCATGCTTAGCATGACAACCCAAAGAAAGGAACCGATAGCGGGACTATTTTCTTTGGAAGACATTTCTTCTGTTAAACAGTGATATAACTCTCTGCGTACCTTTGTTTATAAAATTGTATGGCCAGATTGCCTTGTTTTTTGTAAATCTTTGCCCTCATAAAGGCTTTATAAAGTAGGACAAACACTCCTCGGCTACTGGCCGAGGAGGTGGAAGCCGATGGTCGGTCAAACAAAGTTTTGTACAATGCGGATCCGAGCATTAATGATGTAAAGTACTTGGATACATAGAGTCATTACACATAATTTGTGATTTTACTATGGATATTGATCCTTAATTCGGCCACCCGTGCCCGCATTAAGGCTCGGGGGCTACTGGGCTTCGGGCTTATTATTTACAAATATTAAAGGGTCACATCGATCCCCTGATCTGGTGTTGCCACCCGACCAGTGTCTCGGGGGCTACTGCATTGCTTGTCCAATGCAGAAAATTTTATGTGCAATATAGTTTCCGAGGAGATTTTGATCCTCAGGTTGGTCGGCCGCACCCAACCTGAGTCTTGAGGACTGAGCACGCCGCTTTTAGTGTCCCAAAGTATTCTGCCGAGCTTGGACTTGATCCTCAGGCCGATTTTGCAAATCAACCTGAGTCTCAGCGGCTACTGGGATCAGCGGTCTTACATCATCCTTCAGGTGCATCTCGAGTTTTAGACCGATACACACCTTGAGGGCTACTGGCTATATATCTCGGCAGAGAATAAATTGCACCAATAAAAAATATTCACAAAAATCGGCCCACATTCGGGGTGGTGCACCACCTCGGAAGCAGCCCGGCATAAAGCTCGGGCACTAGTGGCTGGCTCCATAGAGGGCATTTCCGGCATTAAGCTCGGCTAAACTCCTTCAACTTTTTTGAACCAAGGTGATATGACACCTCAGATATAGTCCGGCGTTGGAGCTCGGATATAGTCCGACATTGGAGCTCGGATACAGTCCGGCGTTGGAGCTTGGACATAGTCCGGCGTTGGAGCTCGGATACATTCCGGCGTTGGAGCTCGGAAGCGGTCCGGCATTGGTGCTCGACCGCAAAAGATACCTCGAATGTAGTCCGGTGTTAGAGCTTGGACGCAAGAGGACACTGCCTCCCGGGAACAACCAAACCCGAGGTGTGGCATAAAAATAACAAGGCATTGATAAAGGCTGGAAACTTAAAGGGGCTCCTCGGATACCCGACGTGTAAACTCGCCGAATGCATTTCGGCGATCCTCAAGATCGAAGATGAGAAGATTTGTTGAACCAGTTTTCAAGACCGTCGACCGAAGATGAAGAACAATTCAGAAGAATCAAGGAGCGTCCCTAACTTGAAGACCGGTTCAGGGGGCTACTGACGGTGTCCTGGACTAGGGGGTACTCATCACATCGTCTCCCGATCAGTTGGATTGGGCCGAGGACCCCCATGGCCGCATACTCATGGGCCAGTTCGGACAGCTGCCGCATACAAGGAAGATTCCACAAGACTTGGCGATCAAGACAAGGACTTCTCCCCACCGGCGTATTCGGCTAGGACTCTTGTTAACCTAGGCCTCTGGTGCATTATATAAACCGAGGCCAGGCTAGTCGATAGAACATATACAACATACAATCATACCATAGGCTAGCTTCTAGGGTTTAGCCCCTCCGATCTCGTGGTAGATCTACTCTTGTACTACCCATATCATCAATATTAATCAAGCAGGACGTAGGGTTTTACCTCCATCGAGAGGGCCCGAACCTGGGTAAAACTTCGTGTCCCTTGCCTCCTGTTACCATCTAGCCTAGACGCACAGTTCGGGACCCCCTACCCGAGATCCGCCGGTTTTGACACCGACAGTCATCATGATGCCATCTGTGAAGAATAGGAACCCCAGATCAAATTCTTCATATGGACCAAATTCTTCATATGGATCAAAGTCCTCATATGAACTTCATCATGCTAACCCGTCTGTTTCGCAGGGAAGATCTAAGGATTATGGATATGTGCATTATTCTTCAAATCATTATGTCCATAAGTCCTCGAAGAATTTCTCTCCTTACTCTTATGCTTACTCTAACCCCTCTTATGTGAAACGAAATGGACTGGCTTCTATGCCATCCTTCTCGTATGGAGCTCGCAGAATGATGAACTCTTTGCCACCCCTTCAGATGTAGGTGGTGAAGAAAAAGAACTAATCTCTTCTGCAGGGTCAGGTCTCCAGACGTACGTAATCGTCTGAAGAATTTGCTGGAGACCTGAGTATGCGTGATAGGACGCAGGCTAATCATGAAGAAATGAACTTTCATTTATCACGTCCTCATATTGCTTTATCTGTTCTTTTGCTTGATGAAATTGATCTGATGAATTGATGTCATATTCTTCACTGATTAAGTATATGAGTTTGTAAGCTGCACTAATTCATCTACAGGATGATCAACCCAAAGCCATTGAGTGGGTCCTCGATAGTGGATGTACAAACCACATGACTGGTGACAAGAATCTATTGATGGATGCTCCATTATCTCCGTCGCATCTGAAGCATATCATCTTTGCTGACAAAGGCAAAAGTCAAGTATTGGGTATAGGTAAGGTTGCGATCACAAAGGATCGACACATGGACAAAGTCATGCTTGTTGAGTCCTTAGGATACAACCTTATGTCTGTCTCAATGCTTTGTGATCTTGATATGGTTGTTGTCTTTGGCAAGTACCGTTGTGTTGTGGTTATGGAAGCTGACAATTCCAAAGTCTTTGAAGGCTTTAGGAGAGGAGACCTGTATATTGTTGATTTCTCTACAGGACCACAACCAGCCGTGTGCTTACTTGCAAAAGCTTCAGAAGGTTGGCTCTGGCATCGACGACTTGGTCATGCAGGCATGAGGAATTTGCACACGCTTGCGAAGAAGAAGCATGTCATTGGCATCGAGAATCTCAAATTCCTCAAGGATCACCTATGCGGAGCCTGTGAAGCTGGGAAGATGACGAAGGCCAAGCATCCAGCGAAGACTATCATGACCACCACTCGCCCATTTGAATTGCTTCACATGGATCTCCTTGGTCCTAATCATTTTTCTGGTATTTCAAATGAAGCATCTCAATATGGCTTTGTTATTGTTGATTATTATTCTCGCTACACATGGGTACACCTTGTTACTTACAAACATGAAGTGCAGGAAGTCTTCAAACGATTTTCCTTGAGGGCCTCAACCAACTTTGGTGTGAAGATCAAGCACATCAGAAGTGACAGTGGCACTGAGTTCAAGAATTCTGGTCTCGATGACTATCTTGATGAACTTGGTATTACTCATGAGTTATCTGCTCCTTATACTCAGCAGAACGGTGTCGTGGAGCATAAGAACATGACTCTTGCTGAGATGGCTCGCACTATGCTTGATGAATACAAAACGCCTCGTCGGTTCTGGACTGAGGCAATTGATACTGTGTGCCACATCATCAACAGAGTATATCTTCACGAATTCTTCAAGAAAACTGCCTATGAACTCCTCACTGATAAGAAACCCAATGTAAGTTATTTCAAAGTCTTCGGTGCTAAATGTTGGATTAGAGATCCTCATCACAACTCAAAATTTGCACCGAAAGCACATGAAGGTTTTATGCTTGGTTACGGAAAGGACTCGCACACCTACAGAGTCTTCAACAATGTTCTTCACAAGGTTGTTGAAACTGTAGATGCGCGGTTCGATGAAACTAATGGATCGCAAAGAGAGCACCTACCTACTGTGATAGATGAACCAGCACCCGAGGAAACTATCAAGTTCAAGGCTACTGAGGATGTCATTCCTACTGAAGAATCTGCTGAAGAATTCATTCCAGAACATGAAGAACGTCGAGCTAATGCACCTAAAGAAAATGCTGAAGAAAATGGTTCTGAAGAAAACGATGGTCAAATTCTTCAACGGCAACCGGCTCATCCTCGCATTGCAAAAGAAGTGCAAGTTGAAAAGATCATCAATGACATCAAAGCGCCAGGTCCTCTCACACGCTCAAAAGCCTCACATTTGTCTAACTTTTGTGGGCACTATGCTTTTGTCTCTATTACAGAGCCCACTAAGGTAGATGAAGCATTTCTGGAGCCTGAGTGGATTCAGGCCATGCAAGAAGAATTACATCAGTTCGAGCTCAACAATGTCTGGGAACTGGTCAAATGTCTAGATCATCGCAAGCACAATATCATCGGCACAAAGTGGATCTACCGCAACAAGCAAGATGAAAATGGCCTTGTGGTGAGGAATAAGGCACGGCTTGTAGCTCAAGGCTACACACAGGTTGAAGGAATTGATTTCGATGAAACTTTTGCACCTGCTGCTAGGCTTGAGGCTATTCGCATATTACTCTTATACTAACCATCATGATATCACTTTATATCAAATGGATGTGAAAAGTGCATTCCTCAATGGTAAGCTTGAGGAAGAAGTATATGTTGCTCAACCCCCAGGTTTTGAAGATCCAAAGAATCCTGACAAAGTCTTCAGACTCAACAAGGCCCTCTATGGCCTCAAGCAGGCCCCACGGGCGTGGTATGACACTTTGAAGGAATTCCTCACGACGAAAGGCTTCAAACCCGGTTCCCTCGACCCTACTCTTTTCACTAAATCTTATGATGGTGAATTGTTTGTGTGTCAAATATATGTTGATGATATTATCTTTGGCTGTACTGACCAACGTTATAGTGATGAATTTGCCTATATGATGAGTGAAGAATATCAAATGTCTATGATGGGAGAGTTGAAATTCTTCTTAGGTCTTCAAATTCGTCAACAACGCAATGGCATATTCATATCTCAGGAGAAATACCTCAAGGACGTACTGAGGAAATTCAGCATGCAAGATTGCAAAGGCGTCAAAATTCCTATGCCCACAAATGGCCATCTGTGCACTGATGAAAATGGTATTGACTTCGATCATAAGGTACACCGCTCCATGATTGGTTCTTTATTGTACTTATGTGCATCTAGGCCAGATATAATGCTTAGTGTTTGCATGTGTGCCCGATTTCAAGCTGCATCGAAGGAATCACACCATAAGGCTGTGAAACATATTCTTCGATATCTAGCTCACACACCAACACTTGGATTATGGTACCCCAAGGGATCGACTTTTGATCTCATTGGATATTCTGACTCTGACTATGCTGGTGATCGTGTGGACGCAAGTCAACATCTGGTACATGTCGTTTCCTCGGACGATCTTTAGTCTGTTGGTCCTCAAAGAAACAGAACTGCGTATCACTATCTACTGCTGAAGCTGAGTATATTGCCGCTGGTTCTTGCTGTGCCCAATTGCTATGGATGAAGCAAACTCTCAAGGACTACGGCGTCAACATGAAGAATGTGCCTCTCTTTTGTGACAATGAGATTGCCATCAAGATTGCTCACAACCCAGTTCAGCACTCAAAGACAAAGCACATTCAGATTCATCATCATTTTCTTCGTGATCATGTGTTGAAGGGCAACATTTCTATTGAGCATGTGAAGACTGAAGAACAACTAGCCGATATATTCACAAAGCCCTTGGATGAGAAGAGATTTAGCAAGTTGCGGTGTGAGCTAAATATCCCAGAATCTTCGAATGTTCTTTGAAAAGGACACTCATCCTAACACTTATGCAAAATTGATGACTTAGATGTGTAACACATGAAGAAACGTTTTTCTTCAATTCAATGAAGAACAACACTCTTAGTGTGAAGAAATTAACGAAGAATTTGATTCTCAGAACCCTATGATAATTGTACGCGGTGTCTGAAATCATCATTCTTATATGGTGGGTCACGCCAGCACCAAAAGTTGAAATTCCTCAATTATTCATATTCTTCAACTTTGCATTGTCTTCACTGCTTCCGTCGTTTTTCTTCATTGACTATATATATATATAAGTTTATGTCCTCTACATCATTCACTTATTGCTAATTCTTCAAGTTGGTTTTTCTGCTAAGTGAATGTGATCGGACCCTTCCCCCTCTATGCTATACTCAACCCAATCTATTCACAAATTCTTCATGTGCGTTCTATTTGAAACTTGTTCAAAATCTTCACTGTGTCCTTGTCAGCTGAACAAATTGTGAACGGAACTTTAAAACCTATCTTATCAAAATTTTCGGCTTTGCCGCTCAAACCGTTCCGCATCCCACGTTATACTTATCCACTCACTCACGATCGCACACGATCTCCACCTCTCAGTACGTGGGTGACACATGTCATGCAAATGAGAAGGGTCAGGGGCACGTTCGTCCAATTTCTTCGGGCGAGCAGTTTTTCACCGTGGCTATAAATACCCCTCCGCACCTTCCTCACTTCTTTTACTCCGCTCGATCTCTCTCTCCAGCTCGAGCTTCTCAAACCCTACCGCCGCCGCTACTTCATCGCCGCCGGTGAGGAAGAGCTTCACTGCCTCGACCTCGTCGCTGACGTACTCGCGCCGACCGCGGAAATCTTTACTCCGCCGCCACCGTAGCCATCTTCCTCCGCCAAGTTAGGGCATGGAAGATCTGCACAGACGAACTTCACATCTCCTCACTCCAGTTCATCGTGTTCTTCGTCCAGGGTAATTAAAAGTTACTTTTACCGCCCTCGTTGATTCGAATGATTATCTTCAAAATCTTCAAAGGTGTTTTTCTTCATAGCTTCACACACTAAACACCTCACAAGTCATCTGTTCTAGATTCGTTTCTCTAAGCATCATTTTTCTTCAAGATTCCTCAATTGTGTGGATCTTTGATCTATTCAACTCTGGAACCTAAGACAAAGAACGCTTAGTGAAATTCTTCAAGACTCATCTGGTCAAATTCCTCAAACTTGTTCTTTTTGAAAAACCCTCTGATAACGCATATGACCTCTCCAAATTCCTCGCAACTATACTCTGTTCACAGGTACACATGTCAGCCACTGAATCACTAGGTTCTCATCAACTTAACTTATTTGCAGCATTCTCGAAGAAAAGTTGCATACTTCTTCAGAGAATTTGATTGTTCAAATTCCTCAACTGAAGAAAATGGCTGATGGTAAAAGGCCACAGAAAGGAGGAAAGAAGCCTGAGGTTATGACTGCCTTTGAAATCCCTAAGGACATATACAAAGATTACTGCACTCCTGATGAGGCCAAGTTTGGCAAAGAGGACAAAAATCAGCGCAAGGTGCGCATACAGAGGATAGAAAGGAGATGGGCAAGAGAGTGGAGGGAGTACAGGTATGTAACTCCAAAGTACATGAAGAAATTCGCACTCAATCCTCCATGCCCAAGAGCTCCATTGGCACCTGGCTAAATCGCTGATCCCACCAGCCTCAAGCGCAGTGAGGACTATCCCGATGAATGGGCCAAGCGCCAAGACAAGTTAGCTAAGCAAGCCAAAGAAGCAGTGAGGAAATTCAATGAAGACTTTGCTGCTGCTGCCTCTGCCGAGGCCTTTGCTGTCAAGCCAAAGAAGGCTATGTCAAAGAAGCGTGCGTGCAAGCCAAGTGCTTCACCAACAATGCCCTCAAGGCCAAGTTCCTCAGCAATGCCCTCACGGCCAGAATCCTCAAAACCCTCACGGCCAATTCCTCATGCTGCTCCTATTCCTCCAAAGTCCTCAGCTCCTCCGCCAAAGCCCTCAGCTGTTCCGACTAAATCCTCAGCACCTGTGAATCTCGCCTCGTGCCAAAGGACTGAGGCATCTCCATTGCCTCGGGTGTCTCAGCTAGTTACTCAGCTGCACCAAGTTCCTCAGTTGGCCCCTCGCTACTAAAGACAAAGGCCACTGCTGGACGAGGTCCTTGCCCAAGTCCTCAGAAGAAACAAGTCGCTTTCCAAGTGCCGTCTGAAGAAGACGAAGCTGATGATGATGAACTTGCGGAAATCATCAGAGACAGGCAAGTCAGGGCCGCTAGAGCCAAAGGAACAGGGGTGCCACTGCTTTTGGATCCCAAGTTGATCCTCGACTATATTGATGTTTGGCACAAGGACCCCAACACTCCCATGCCTGACTTCAAGATGACTCCTGGCCAAAGTCACATGCTGACCCACTTCATTCAAGAAGAAAAGTGGAAATTTGATAAGGCCAGGCAGATCAAGAAAGTGCAGTACAAGAAAGAGCACTATCTGAAGAAAAACGTTGTCTCTATGACAACTGAAGAACTTGTCACTATTCAGACTAAGATCAAGAAACTCAGTGATGACTTTGACGCATATCGCGCTGATTGGCTTGGAGCCAAGGTTCGTTTTGTGAAACTTGCGGATAACTTCACTTCCAATGTTGCATCCCCAACGCAACAAGAAATCCCTCAGGCTGAAGCATCTGCTCAGCCTACTGAAGAAAATGCCAGCACCGCTGATGACAATCAGGCTACTGAAGAAAATGTGAGTTCCAGGGCTGATGACTGCATTCCAGCCACTGAAGAAATTGCCAGGGCACCCACTAGTGGTGCGCCCGAAGAAAATGAAGAACTCAGGGCAACTGCATCAGTTGTGCCTGAAGAAAATCAACCAGATTCCTCAGCTGCTCCTGCACCAACTTCAACTCCAATCCTTCCATCTGCATCAGATGTGAAGAAGACCAAGGCTGCAGAGCATGCTGCAGTGAAGAAAAGGAAAGCATCAGCTGCTTCAGATTCTTCAGCTCCGAAGAAGATGAAGCCTATGACAAGTTCATTTGCTAATCTGATTGATGCTATTCCCATCTCAACCAGGCCATCAAAGGACCTTGTTCCTTTTGATGAAGAATATGTGATCCGCAACGGATCAGATGAAGAAACTCCTTCTGCTGCTTCGTCAGAGCAGATTGATGAAGAAATTGAAGTGGATGCGATCCCTTCAACACCTGTCATCTCCTCGCCCATGCCTCAGTTCACAGCTGAAGAGGCTGGTGTTGAAGAAATGGAAGATGAAGATGTGGACGTTGGCTGCTCCACACCCGTAATCAGTGATGATTTCTGGGAAAGTCAGCATCCAAACTCTCCAATGTTCACCCCTCTATAGAAAATTCCTCAGTCCCCCACACAAACTGTACAAATGGGCTCTGAAGAAACTCATCCCACTGCATCTGTCTATGAGGAAATTCCAGCCACTAGCGCTAAAGAAACTGCTGCTGCTGAACAACCAACGACGCAGATTGCCATTGAGGAGGAACCAGAAATTCCTCAGCCTGAAGAACCTGCGATTGATATTCCTGATGTCATGATGCAACTCACTGACACTCCTCTGCCAAAGCCAAATGATCCATTCTCACGCAAGCAAAAGTTCAAGGCTGATGATTTCTTCGGCGAGCACGTATTCTTTGAGGATTACAACCCATATAACTCTGCTCGCATTAGGAAGAGGCGTTTCTGGACTGCTAGTCAAGCCAATTTCTATTCCTCAGTGCTATTCAACAAAGAGAAAATCTTCTACCATGAGCATATTCCTCACGTGGATATGGAATCTCTGCCGTGCTTCGCACCAGTCCTTAGTGTTCTTCACGACGCTGGACTGCTAAACTTTTGCTCTGACATCTGCGATTGGAATGAAGAACTGATTCTTCAATTCTATGCAACGCTGCACATCACCGGAGATGCTGAAGATGTGAATTCATGGGTGCTGGACTGGATGTCTGAAAACACACACTACACTGCACCAGCCTCTGAATTGCTTCGTGCTCTACCACTCAGTCATCCCCTTGAAGAAGCTCACTGCATCTACAGTGAACCTGAGCTCACACATCATTACATGCAGGTGCTGATGAAACCTTTGAAGCCAGGTCAAGCACCAAGAACCAAATTCCTCGTGAAGGAATTGCTGTACGTGCCCAGAACTGTCTATCGTATTCTTACGAGGACAATCAGTCCTATCAAAGGCCATGACTCATCTGATGAGGAAATTGTTGGCATCATGAAGAATCTGGTATTCAACATCGTTCATGGCATTCTGTCAATTATCATGATTTCTTCATGAGGACTATGGCAAATGTTGCACTGTCTTCGTTTGAGCTGAAGCCTTATGCACCTTGGATTATGAGATTCCTCAGGACAAGGTCTTCTCTCAATTACAAAGCTGATTTCTAGAATCACCTCAGCTACTTGCCCCCAATTGAAGTCCTCAAGTAGACATATTCCTCAGTTGATGGAAAGGGCAAGGCACCAGCTGTAATAGATGAAGGCATTTGTCCATTGGATGGTCAGTTTCGCAAAGCTGCATTTTATTCCACCAATGATGACTCTGCCACACATGACTCTGCCAATGCACCCAAGTCCACTCCTCAAGCCACTGCTCCGCGTGTGATGACTGACCGTGAACTTCTGCTTAGTCTTCACCAGAAGGTGGATCGAAATCACAAATGGGTTAAGCGTCAGTTTGGTTCACTTCTTCACAGCATGACTACCACACACAATGCAGTGAAGAAAAACCATTACTACCTTCATCAAGTCTTCAGTCGCACCTGGGCAATCCTGTCACATCTGTTTGGTGAAGAAGATCTGAAGAAAATGGGTCTCAATGAAGATTTTGACTGGTTTGCACCTCCATCGAAGAAATTCAAGAAGGTCAAGGTTCCTTCTCTGGTGGCCAGCTCATATTCTTCATCGCGCGACACTGATGAAAATGAAGACTTGGACGACATTGCGGCAGGCCCTACTACGACAAACGACCCCAACAACACTGGCGCTCCTTCATCAACTTGATATTCTTCGGGGGCGTTAGTCCTCATATTCGATCCTTTTTGGTCATTTGATGACAAAGGGGGAGAATTTTGAGTTAGTCTTCAAGCGGGTCTTTCTATATGGGCGTTTTTTTGTTAAGTTACAACTCTCGTTTTTCTGAGACTTTATTGGATCGAGTTGTAAACTTAAACCCGATGGTGCTCTGATACGTTTGATATGTTTTTCTGCATGGTTATTCCTCGTTAATATTATTGCACGCATGCTGAATTACATCAGTCACCATATTTCATCATGCATTTCAAATTCTTCTTTGTTATATGTCAAATGCATGTATGAATTACAAGATATAGGGGGAGATCTCCATGATTCAACTCTTCAAGTGTGCATTGCTTCAAAAGCAAATTCCTCACTATGCACATCTTCAGGGGGAGTTCTTCTATATCTTGCAATCAAATTCCTCAATATCAGTAGTTACACTTCATATGTTTATCCCCGTTGAAAACTTAACCTATATTGTCATCAATCACCAAAAAGGGGGAGATTGTAAGTGCATCTAGTGCCCCTTAGTGATTTTGGTGTATTGAAGACTTATAGGTTAAGGGACTAATGCGTTTGTGAGTGTACACAGGTCTATATGTCTATGAGGAGTTTGATATTTACAGAGAAAGTCGACCCCCAAAAATGAAGTTCTTCGACTGAAGACTTTGTATCTCTGAAGACTTTGAAAGTGAAGAAATTGGTGTGACCGTGAAGACTTGGTATTCATTCGAGGAACATGAAGCGTGAATACTTTTGTTTTCGTAGTTTATTTTTCTCTTTCTCGAGTGATAGGAAACACCGTACTGTTAAAGGGGGTCGAGGAAATACTAAGGAAAAATTTCCATGTGATGCTCAACTCAAAATCCTACACCTACCAATCCCTTCGAGTGAAGCCATTGGAAATCTCATACAGTTCAGTCAATTTCTTCAGTGACAGAGACGAAGTTCTTCTGGTCTCTGAGGAATTTGTCCTGACTGAGGAGTTAGGAATTCGCCAGTGCGGATTGCCTACACAATGAGGAACATGATAGCCCTGAGGATGTTGCTACTCAAAATTCCGACCGTTGCTGTGCTATGTGCCAGCTGTCCCAAAATATCTATCCACCTAACGGTCATATCATTGAAGGGCATTTATGTCTTATCATGTCGGGCTGCTCCCTAGGCTATAAATAGCCGCCCCCCTACAACCACTAGCTGGTTGGCTGCTCCGAGAGAAACTGACACTTGTCATTTGAGAGCAACCCATCCTCTGAGGACTTTGAGCAAAAATCATCAAATGAGGAAAAACCCAAAACCCAAACACCTACAAACCCCAAGTGATTGAGCATCACTGAAGAGATTGATCCTGCGTGGATCTGATGCTTGTTACCTTTGAAGACTGTGCTTCTTCCAGACGGTTAGGCGTCATGGTCTAGAGCATCCAAGAGGAATTGTGGATCGTCGAGTGACCAAGTTTGTGAAGGTTTGGAAGTCGCCTAAAGACTTACCACGAGTGATTGGGCGAGGTCTGTGTGACCTTAGTTCAAGGAGAATACGGTGAGGACTGGGTGTCCTGAGCCGCGTGTTCAGGACTGGGTGTCCTCGAGTTTAAATACTCAGCCGCTCCAACCAGATGTACAACTGAGACAGCAGTTGGGACTGGTCTACCAAATCATTGTCTTCACCAAGCTCACTGGTTCTATTTCCTCAACTCTTTCATTTCCTCATAATTGAGTTGTGTATTTGTTCATATATGTGTTTGAAGACTTTGACTGAAGACTTTCTCAATTTCCCCAGTTCAATTTCTTCGGTCTGTTTGTCTTCATCCTGTGTTATCCTATGCTTATGTTTCCTGTACTCTGTGCCTGTCTTCATTTCATCATGATGACTATGCTTGTATTCTGTTAAGTTTACTGTTGAGTACTTATTCCGCTGCTAGTAGTTCTTCGCTAAGGAATTTCCTCACCGGCAAATTCCTCAGTGAAGAATTTCATAAAAATCGCCTATTCACCCCCCTCTAGTCGATATAACGCACTTTCAATTGATCCAGTGCCCAGTGCCAGTTCCTGTTTGTTGCATGTTTTTTGTTTCACAGAAAATCCATATCAAACGGAGTCCAAACGGGATAAAAACTGACGAAGATTATTTTGGAATATATGCAATTTTTGGGAAGAAGGATCAACGCGAGACGATGCCCGAGGGGGCCACGAGGCAGGGGGCGCGCCCTAGGGGGTCAGGCGCACCCTGGGCCCTTGTGGCCACCCCGTAAGGCGGTTGGTGCCCTTCTTTCGCCGCAAGAAAGCCAATATCCAGATAGAAATTGTGTTAAAATTTTCGGCCCAATTGGAGTTATGGATCTCCGGGAATATAAGAAACGGTGAAAGGCCAGAATCTAAAACGCAGAAACAGAGAGAGGCAGAGAGACAAATCCAATCTTGGAGGGGCTCTCGCTCCTCCGCCGCCATGGAGGCCATGGACCAGAGGGGAAACCCTTCTCCCATCTAGGAGGGAAGGTCAAGGAAGAAGAAGGAGGGGGCCCTCTCCCCCTCTCCCCCTGTGGTGCCAGAACGCCGCCGGGGCCATCATCTGTGACGGCGATCTACACCAACACCTCCGTCGTCTTCGCCAACATCTTCATCACCTTCCCCCATCTATCTACAGCGGTCCACTCTCCCACACACCCACTGTACCCTCTACTTGAACATGGTGCTTTATGCTTCATATTATTATCCAATGATGTGTTGCCATCCTATGATGTCTGAGTAGATTTTCGTTGTCCTATCGGTAATTGGTGAATTGATATGATTGGTTTAATTTGCTTGTGGTTATGTTGTTGTCCTTTGGTGCCCATCATATGAGCGCGCGCGTGGATCACACCATAGGGTTAGTTGCATGTTGATAGGACTATGTATTGGAGGGCAACAGTGACAGAAGCTTCAACCTAGCATAGAAATTGATGCATACGGGATTGAAGGGGGACCAATATATCTTAATGCTATGGTTGGGTTTTACCGTAATGAACGTTAGTAGTTGCGGATGCTTGCTAATAGTTCCAATCATAAGTGCATAGAATTCCAAGTCAGGGATGACATGCTAGCAGTGGCCTCTCCCACATAAAACTTGCTATCGGTCTAGTAAAGTAGTCAATTGCTTAGGGACAATTTCGCAACTCCTACCACCACTTTTCCACACTCGCTATACTAACTTTATTGCTTCTTTACCTAAACCAGCCCCTAGTTTTTATTTACGTGCTCTTTATATTCTTGCAAACCTATCCCGTTACACCTACAAAGTACTTCAACTTTCATACTTGTTCTAGGTAAAGCGAACGTTAAGCGTGCGTAGAGTTGTATCGGTGGTCGATAGAACTTGAGGGAATATTTGTTCTACCTTTAGCTCCTCATTGGGTTCGACACTCTTACTTATCAAAAGAGGCTACAATTGATCCCCTATACTTGTGGGTTATCAAGACCTTTTTCTGGCGCCGTTGCCGGGGAGTCATAGCATGGGGTGAATATTCTCGTGTGTGCTTGTTTGCTTTATCACTAAGTATTTTTTATTTTGTGCTCTTGTTTTCTATCTTTAGTTATGGTTAAGAAATGCAAAATACCAAAAAAATTAGTTGTACCTACTACACCAATGGTTGAAGAACCACTCAAAATCTATCACACTCCTGAAGCTTTTTTAATTGGATCATCTCCGATCCCTATGTGCTTGTGCTGAAACCCCAACTAGCTTAGTTGAGGGAAAAATCTTTAGATGAGCATGCTTGTTATGTGCGACACCACTTATCTCAAAAAGGGAAACTTTTACTGGATCAGATTCATCGTTTACAATGCTATGCTTGGAATTTATGTGAAATATATGATTTTACTTGTTGTTTTGAAGACCCTAAGAAACACCTTCCCTACCAATGTGAGTTTCATGATAATGGAATCGTATCTCTGTATGCTAAGGGTGTTTATAATTACTATGATGTTCAACAAATTGAAGAATTTGTTGCTTTTAAGGGTGCTTATGAAATTGCTTCTTTGATTGGAAAGTATGATGCTACTCTTTACAAATCTGAAAATTTTGCCATACTTAAATATTGTTATGATAATTATGCTTCTAATGCCTATGTTAAACCATATATATTGAGGACTCCTCCGCTCTCCAAGAAGAGACTAATATTTTGCAGGAGTCTATGGAAGAAGGAATTGATGAAACTGTGGGCTCATTGGATGAAAAAGATGATGAGGAGAGCGAAGAACAAAAGGAGGAAGAGTGTATTAGCTACCTGTTCCACCTTCTAATGAGAGTACCTCTTCAACTCATACATTGTTTAATTTCCCTTCGTGCTTACCGAAGGATGATTTCTATGATGATTGTTATGATCCCGTTGATTCTTTTGAAATATCCCTTTTTGATGATGCTTGCTATGCTTGTGGCCAAGATGCCAATATGAATTATGCTTATGGAGATGAACTTGCTATAGTTCCTTATGTTAAACATGAAATTGTTGCTATTGCACCCACGCATGATAGTCCTATTATCTTTTTGAATTCTCCCGACTACACTATATCAGAGAAGTTTGCCCTTATTAAGGATTATATTGATGGGTTGCGTTTTACTACTACATGATGATTTTGATAGATATAATATGCTTGTGCTTGCTGCTCCTACTTGCAATTACTATGGGAGAGGAACTACATCTCTGCCTCTCCATGTTTCCAATGTGATAAAATTGTAAGAAACTGTTTATACTATGCATTGGGCTTTACTATGTGTGCATGAATTGTTCTTTTATGACATGCCGATGCATAGGAAGAGAGTTAGACTTCATTGTTGCATGATATATGTTACTTTGTGCTCACTACTAAATCACAAAACATTGTTAATTAAAATTGGCTTTGATATACCTTGGGATCCAGGTGGATCCATTACTTGAGCACTATATGCCTAGCTTAATGGCTTTAAAGAAAGCGCACCAGGGAGACAACCCAAAAGTTTTAGAGAGTCATTTATTTCTGTTGTGTGCTTTTCTGAAGTTTAAAAATAAAAATAATGTGCCAAGATTTGCCTTTAGGATGTTTACATTGCTTGTTGGTTTGTGCGGTGCAAGACAGAAACTTTAGCTGTAGTACGCGATTTTACATTTTTTTACTGGAACGTCAAACAGTTCTGAAACTTTTTGCACTGTCTTTCTATACAAATTGTTTATTTTTTCCTAATTTTTTCAGAATTTTCGGAGTACATAAGTATGGTGAATGTTCATATTACTACAGACTGTCCTGTTTAAGACAAATTCTGTTTTTGATGCATAGTTTGCTTGTTTTGATGAAACTATCGATTTCTATTAGCGGATTAAGCCATGGAAAATTTATATTACAGTAGCTACAATGCAAAAACAAAATATGAATTGGTTTTTAACAGTACTTAGAATAGTGATTTGCTTTATTATACTAACGGATCTTATCGAGCTTTCTGTTGAGTTTTGTGTGGATGAAGTGTTCGAAGATCGAGGAGGTCTCGATGTGAGGGGAAGGAGGAGAGGCAAGAGCTCAAGCTTGGGGATGCGCAAGGCACCCCAATTAAATATTGAAGGATACTCAAGCGTCTAAGCTTGGGGATGCCCCGGAAGGCATCCCATCTTTCTTCAACAAGTATCACTATGTTTTCGGATTCGTTTCGTTCATGCGATATGTGCAAATCTTGGAGCGTATTTTGCATTTAGTTTTCACTTTTCTTTGATGCATCACGCTGGTATGAGATAGTCCATGGTTGATTTATAGAATGCTCATTGCACTTCACTTATATCTTCTGAGTATGGCTTTATAGAATGCTTCATGTGCTTCACTTATATCATTTGAAGTTTGGATTGCCTGTTTCTCTTCGCACAGAAAACCGCCATTTGTAGAATGCTCTTTTGATTCACTTATATTTGTTAGAGCGTGGGCATATCTTTTGTAGAAAGAATTAAACTCTCTTTCTTCACTTATATCTATTTAGAGAGATGATAGGAATTGGTGATTCACATGGTTAGTCGTAAAATCCTACATACTTGTAGATCACTGAATATGATATGTTTGATTCCTTGCAATAGTTTTGCGATATAAAGATGGTGATATTAGATTCATGCTAGTGGGTAGTTGTGGATTGTAGAAATACTTGTGTTGAAGTTTGTGATTCCCGTAGCATGCACGTATGGTGAACCGTTATGTAACGAAGTTGGAGCATGAGGTATTTATTGAGTTTCTTCCTTATGAGTGGCGGTCAGGGACAAGCGATGGTATTTTCCTACCAATCTACCCCCCTAGGAGCATGCGCGTAGTACTTTGTTTCGATGACTAATAGATTTTTGCAATAAGTATGTGAGTTCTTTATGACTAATGTTGAGTCCATGGATTATACGCACTCTCACCCTTCCATCATTGCTAGCCTCTTCGGCACTGTGCATTGCCCTTTCTCATCTCGAGAGTTGGTGCAAACTTCGCCGGTGCATCCAAACCCCGTGATACGATACGCTCTATCACACATAAGCCTCCTTATATCTTCCTCAAAACAGCCACCATACCTACCTATCATGGAATTTCCATAGCCATTCCGAGATATATTGCCATGCAACTTCCATCATCTTCATATACATGACTTGAGCATTTATTGTCACATTGCTTTGCATGATCGTAAGATAGCTAGCATGATGTTTTCATGGCTTGTCCGTTTTTTGATGTCATTGCTACGCTAGATCATTGCACATCCCGGTACACCGCCAGCGCCATTCATATAGAGTCATATTTTGTTCTAGTATCGAGTTGTAATATTGACTTGTAAGTAAATAAAAGTGTGATGATCATCATTATTAGAACATGTCCCATGTGAGGTTATCAAAATAAAAGTGGCCAAAGAAGCCCCCCCCCCCAAAAAGAGAGAGGCCAAGGAAGCCTAAAAAAAGAAAAAAAGGAAAAAAATGAGAGAAAAGAGAGAAGGGACAATGTTACTATCCTTTTACCACACTTGTGCTTCAGAGTAGCACCATGTTCTTCATATAGAGAGTCTCTTGAGTTATCACTTTCATATACTAGTGAGAATTTTCATTATAGAACTTGGCTTGTATATTCCAACAATGGGCTTCCTCAAATGCCCTAGGTCTTCATGAGCAAGCAAGTTGGACGCACACCCACTTGGTTTCAGTTTGAGCTTTCATACACTTATAGCTCTTAGTGCATCCGTTGCATGGCAATCCCTAATCCTCACATTGACATCAATTTATGGGCATCTCCATACACTACAAAAAAAATACACTTCCGTGATGATACATGTTTGTCACAGTAGGTCGTGTTTTCTATCATGCATGTACATCCATGACAAGTTTATGACAGAATCAAGATAGTCATACATGTGCTGTCGTAGAAGTGTTCCATGACATTGCCAAAATTATCATCACGGAAGTGTCCACTTCCATGACGATAAATCGTGCGTCACAGAAGTGCTTTCGTCAAGGGTGACCGACACGTGGCATCCACTGTAACGGAACGCCGTTAAGCTATCGGGTCGGATTTTGGATCCGATAACCCGTTAACAGCCACAACCAATGCCGATTTAACACGTGTAAAATTCTCATTGGCCGACGGATCCACGCGTCAGCTCCAGGTTGGCATAGGTGTCACTCATCCAATGGTCGAGATGAGCCTATGATATGTTGACACGTGGACCGGCCCAAAAGTGGCCCACAAAGTTTAAATGGGCCGGCCCAACCGAAGGCCCATAAGATTTAGCGGACCATAATGGGCCGGCCCAGCTAAAGGCCCACAAAATTTAGCGGACCATAATGGGCTGGCCTAGCTAAAGGCCCACACGATTTTGCAGACCATAATGGGCCTGCCCAGCTAAAGGCCCACAAGATTTTGCGGACCACAATGGGCCGGCCCAGCTAAAGGCCCACAAGATTTTGCAGACCATAATGGGCTGGCCCAGCTAAAGGCCCAACATTCTCTATCAAATCGGCCCGTCAACGGCCTGTCCTAAACTTGTCATCAATGCAGCCCATGGTCACTTCTGGCCCGTTAACAGTCTGCTAAGTAATTGGGCTGAATTACGGGCCGGTGTATTTCCGACCTGTTAAAGGTCCGGCTTCATTTGGGCCCATTTACAGGCCATCAAAACTTTCGGCCCATAAACGACCATGAAGGATTTGGATCATATTCAGCCATGTCTGACATTCGCCTGTTAGAGGCCCACTATAGCTTTGGGCCACTTTCGTCCTGTTGTCATTTTCAGCCTGTTAACGCCGGACATAAACCATGGGCCATATGTGGCCCTACGTCATATCGGGCCCATTAACGGCCCATATAAAAATGACGATAATCTAGCCCGACCGAAGTTCCGACCTGTTAAAGGCCCGTGTATTAGGTCGGTGCATTTACGGCCCGTCTGAATTTTGGCCTGTCAAAGATCCGCATCGTAAATGGGCCACCATTTCGGCCTGCTAAGTCCAGTGGGTTATTTGGCAAAATCAGGGCCCAATCTCACTTTCGGTCTACTAAAGGCCCATGTTTTTTATGGGCTCGAGATATTTACACCTATAAACAGCCTATTTTTACTGAGGGCCCAAATTATGTTTAGGCCTGTTGAAGGCCCACTATGGGCACAAGCCTACCAGAAAAATATGAAAGCTTATGCTGATTTAGGCCTAGATATTTTTAGTGGGCTACATGCCAATTTCAGCCCGTAATCGTTTTTAGCCCAATTGGAATGGGCCCGAAGAATGTTGGCATGTTGGGCTCCTACGAAGCTTTCGGCCGAATACATTACTAAGATAAACCTACACTATACAAAAATAGCGTCGTAAGTACTGCAGCTTGAGGCAGCACCATAAATGTTGTATCACAACAAAATAAATTCCAACCATACAACAAAAG
Source organism: Triticum urartu (assembly GCF_003073215.2). NCBI lineage: Eukaryota > Viridiplantae > Streptophyta > Magnoliopsida > Poales > Poaceae > Triticum > Triticum urartu. The sequence continues at coordinate 440,197,956 of NC_053022.1, read as the reverse complement.
GCCTATTGGCATAAAGTTTACAGTCCTTCCAGATAAAAGCACCATCATATGTATAGAAGCACAGATCATTTGACCTGAGTGCTAATGTTTCAGGCTGTAGAATCTGATGGAGCAGCACGATCTCCACCTTTTTTCCGCCATTGCTCTTGAACAACGAAGCGAATGTCTGATAGTCTGGTTTCAAAACCATTCATATCTTGACGACATTTCTCAACCACTATTCTTGTTTCCGAAACAACATCCATTAGGGATTGGACTTGTGTCTGGAGCACAGATATATCACTTTGTCTAGCAGGAAGATTTTGTTCAGTAGGCGATTTGGACTAGGTTACCTTGACAACTGATACGTCTCCAACGTATCTATAATTTTTGATTGCTCCATGCTATATTATCTACTATTTTGGACATTATTGGGCTTTATTATCCACTTTTATATTATTTTTGGGACTAACCTACTAACCGGAGGCCCAACCCAGAATTGCTGTTTTTTTGCCTGTTTTAGGGTTTTGAAGAAAAGGAATATCAAACGGAGTCCAAACGGAATGAAACCTTCAGGAATGTGATTTTCTCACCGAATACAACTCAGGAGACTTGGACCCTACGTCAAGGCACGTAACAGGAGGCCACGAGGTAGGGGGCGCGCCCTACCCTACCAGGCACGCCCCCACCCTCGTGGGCCCCCTGTTGCTCCACCAATGTACTTCTTCCTCCTATATATACCCACGTATCCCCAAATGATCAGATACGGAGCCAAAAACCTAATTCCACCGCCGCAACTTTTTGTATCCATGAGATCCCATCTTGGGGCTTGTTCCGGAGCTCCGCCGGAGGGGGCATCGATCACGGAGGGCTTCTACATCATCATCCAAGCCTCTCCGATGAAGTGTGAGTAGTTTACTTCAGACCTATGGGTCCATAGTTAGTAGCTAGATGGCTTCTTCTCTCTTTTTGGATCTCAATACAATGTTCTCCCCCTCTCTTGTGGAGATCTATTCGATGTAATCTTCTTTTTGCGGTGTGTTTGTTGAGACTGATGAATTGTGGGTTTATGATCAAGTCTATCTATGAATAATATTTGAATCTTCTTTGAATTCTTTTATGTATGATTGGTTATCTTTGCAAGTCTCTTTGAATTATCAATTTGGTTTGGCCTACTAGATTGGTTGTTCTTGCCATGGGAGAAGTGCTTAGCTTTGGGTTCAATCTTGCGGTGTCCTTTCCCAGTGACAGAAGGGGCATCAAGGCACGTATTGTATCGTTGCCATCGAGGATAACAATATGGTTTTTTTATCATATTGCATGAAACTATCCCTCTACATCATGTCATCTTGCTTAAGGCGTTACTTTGTTTTTAACTTAATACTCTAGATGCATGCTGGATAGCGGTCGATGAGTGGAGTAATAGTAGTAGATGCAGGCATGAGTCGGTCTACTTGTCTCGGACGTGATGCCTATATACATGATCATACCTAGATATTCTCATAACTATGCTCAATTCTGTCAATTGCTCAACAGTAATTTGTTCACCCACCGTAGAATACTTATACTCTTGAGAGAAGCCACTAGTGAAACCTATGGCCCCCGGGTCTCTTTCTCATCATATTAATCTCCATCACTTTATTATTGCTTTGCTTTTACTTTTTACTTTGCATCTCTATACCAAAAATACCAAAAATATTATTTATCATCTCTATCAGATCTCACTTTCATAAGTGACCGTGAAGGGATTGACAACCCCTAAGCGCGTTGGTTGCGTTGAGCTATTGTTTTTGTGTAGGTACGAGGGACTCGAGCGTAGCCTCCTACTGGATTGATACCTTGGTTCTCAAAAACTGAGGGAAATACTTATGCTACTTTGCTGCATCATCCTCTCCTCTTCGGGGAAATCCAACGCAGTGCTCAAGAGGTAGCAAGAAGAATTTGTGGCGCCGTTGCCGGGGAGTCTGCGCAAAAGTCAACATACCAAGTACCCATCACAATCCCTATCTCCCGCATTACATTATTTGCCATTTGCCTCTCGTTTTCCTCTCCCCCCAATTCACCCTTGCCGTTTTATTAGCTCTCTCTCTCTCTCTCTCTCTATCCTCCATATCTGTTCGCTTGCCTTTCTTCCTCTATGTCTGAATCAAAAAGGGTTGGGAGTTCCCTCCAGAGTTTTAGTACTTTGGACAACCCCTCTATCCTCACTAAACTTATAAATAAGGATACTATGAAAAAATATACCGGAGTTATCAATGAGAGTCTTAATAATTTTGATGAAGAGGATTCTGGAATCTTTCGTTATTTACTTGATGAATCTTTGAAAGATGCTTGGTATAGACTATTAAGGATCAGGGCTAGCTATGTTCCTCAATATCAAATTGAAGTTTACCTAAAAAGCTTTTATATTGCCCTTCCTTCTTATTTTAAGCATGTCTTAGATTCTATATTTGAAGAAGGTTTCCTTGAAGGGGATGTTGTAGACACTTATGAAAAAATGAAAACTATATTTGGGCACCCCATGAATGAGAAAGTTGAATCTACATCTCTTTTGCTCTCTTACCAAAATGAATCTATTAAAGAGATAAAGGCTAGCCTAGATACAAACTTCCATAACATGCTTAATCTTTATTCTACAATTAATAGACATTTGCTTTATCAAAATAGAAGGATTAATTCTATATATAGCAAGTTTTGTCTTTTCTTTCCTAATACCAAAGATGGCAATACTTAGATATATTCTTGCTTGTTATGCCTAGTTAGGGGCGTTAAACGATAGCGCTTGTTGGGAGGCAACCCAATTTTATTTTTATTACTTGCTTTTTTCTCCTGATTAGTAATAAATAAATTATTTAGCCTCTGTTTTGGTTGTGTTTTTTGTGTTTAATTAGTGTTTGTGCCAAGTAGAACCGTTGGGAAGACTTGGGGAAAGTCTTGTTGAACTTGCTGTAAAAAACAGAAACTTTAGCACTCACGAGAACTGATGCCATTTTTATTTGGAGAGTTATATTTAGTTAATTCTTTTTGCAGATGATTAATAGATAAATTCCTCACGTCCAGCAATTTATTTTAGAATTTTTGGGGTTCCATATCTTGCACTAGCTACAGATTACTACAGACTGTTCTGTTTTTGACAGATTCTGTTTTTCGTGTGTTGTTTGCTTATTTTGATGAATCTATGGCTAGTAAAATAGTTTATAAACCATAGAGAAGTTATAATACAGTAGGTATAATACCAATATAAATAAAAATGAGTTCATTACAGTACCTTGAAGTGGTCTTTTGTTTTCTTTCGCTAACGGAGCTCACGAGTTTTCTACTTTAAGTTTTGTGTTGTGAAGTTTTCAAGTTTTGGGTAAAGATTTGATGGATTATGGAACAAGGAGTGGCGAGAGCCTAAGCTTGGTTATGCCCATGGCACCCCCAAGATAATCTAAGGACACCTAAAAGCCAAAGCTTGGGGATGCCCCGGAAGGCATCCCCTCTTTCGTCTACTTCTATCGATAACTTTACTTGGAGCTATATTTTTATTCACCACATGATATGTGTTTTGCTTGGAGCGTCTTTTATAATTTGAGTCTTTTCTTATTAGTTTACCACAATCATCCTTGCTGTACACACCTTTTGAGAGATCCATACATAATTTGGAATTTGATAGAATACTCTATGTGCTTCACTTATATCTTTTGAGTTATATAATTTTGCTCTAGTGCTTCACTTATATCTTTTAGAGCACGGTGCTGGATTTGTTTTATAGAAAGTATTGGTCTCTCATGCTTCACTTAGATTATTTTGAGAGTCTTAATAGCATGGTAATTTGCTTAATAATAATATTCTTGGTATTCAAGATTTGTAAAACTTTCTTTTGAGTGTGTTGAATACTAAGAAGAAATTGATGCTTGATAATTGTTTTGAGATATGAGGATGGTGATATTAGAGTCATGCTAGTTGAGTAGTTGCGAATTTGAGAAATGCTTGTGTTAAAGTTTTTGATTCCCGTAGCATGCACGTATGGTGAACCGTTATGTGATGAAGTCGGAGCATGATTTATTTATTGATTGTCTTCCTTATGAGTGGCGGTCGGGGACGAGCGATGGTCTTTTCCTACCAATCTATCCCCCTAGGAGCATGCGCGTAATACTTTGCTTTGATAACTTCCAGATTTTTGCAATAAGTATATGAGTTCTTTATGGCTAATGTTGAGTCCATGGATTATACACACTTTCCTTCCTTCCACCATTGCTAGCCTCTCTAATACCGCACACCTTTCGCCGGTATCATACACCCACCAAATACCTTCCTCAAAACAGCCACCATACCTACCTATCATGGCATTTCCATAGCCATTCCGAGATATATTGCCATGCAACTTTCCACCGTTCCGTTCATTATGACACACTCCATCATTGTCATATTGCTAGCGTGATCATGTAGTTGACATCGTAGCCACCGTTCATAATTCTTTCAGACATGTCACTCTTGAGTCATTGCATATCCCGGTACACCGCCGGAGGCATTCATATAGAGTCATGTTTTTTCTAAGTATTGAGTTGTAATTGTTGAGTTGTAAGAAAAATAAAAGTGTGATGGTCATCATTTTTAGAGCATTGTCCCAAGTGAGGAAAGGATGATGGAGACTATGATTCCCCCACAAGTCGGGATGAGACTCCGGACAAAAAAAAGAGGCCATAAAAAAAGAGAAGGCCCAAACAAAAAAATGAGAGAAAAAGAGAGAAGGGACAATGTTACTATCCTTTTACCACACTTGTGCTTCAAAGTAGCACCATGATCTTGATGATAGAGAGTCTCTCATTATGTCACTTTCATATACTAGTGGGAATTTTTCATTATAGAACTTGGCTTGTATATTCCAATGATGGGCTTCCTCAAAATGCCCTAGGTCTTCGTGAGCAAACAAGTTGGATGCACACCCACTTAGTTTCTTTTGTTGAGTTTTCATATACTTATAGCTCTAGTGCATCCGTTGCATGGCAATCCCTACTCACTCACATTGATATCTATTGATGGGCATCTCCATAGCCCGTTGATACGCCTAGTTGATGTGAGATTGTCTTCCCCTCTTTTTGTCTTCTCCACAACCACCATTCTATTCCACATATCGAAAAAGTTTTGAAAATGTCAAAAGTACGAAACAATTGCTTGGCTTGTCATCGGGGTTGTGCATGATCTAAATACTTTGTGTGGTGAAGATAGAGCATAGCCAGACTATATGATTTTGTAGGGATAGCTTTCTTTGGCCATGTTATTTTGAGAAGACATAATTGCTTTGTTAGTATGCTTGAAGTATTATTATTTTTATGTCAATATGAACTTTTGTCTTGAATCTTTTGAATCTGAATATTCATACCACAATTAAGAAGAATTACATCGAAATTATGCCAAGTAGCACTCCGCATCAAAAATTTTGTTTTTATCATTTACCTACTCGAGGACGAGCAGGAATTAAGCTTGGGGAGGCTTGATACGTCTCCAACGTATCTATGATTTTTGATTGCTCCATGCTATATTATCTACTGTTTTGGACATTATTGGGCTTTATTATCCACTTTCATATTATTTTTGGGACTAACCTACTAACCGGAGGCCCAGCCCAGAATTGCTGTTTTTTTGCCTGTTTTAGGGTTTCTACGAAAAGGAATATCAAACGGAGTCCAAACGGAATGAAACCTTTGAGAACGTGATTTTCTCACCGAATACAACTCAGGAGACTTGGACCCTACGTCAAGGCACGTAACAGGAGGCCACGAGGTAGGGGGCGCGCCCCCACCCTCCTGGGCCCCCTGTTGCTCCACCGACGTACTTCTTCCCCCTATATATACCCATGTATCCCCAAACGATCAGATACGGAGCCAAAAACCTAATTCCACCGTCGCAACTTTCTGTATCCATGAGATCCCATCTTGGGGCCTATTGCGGAGCTCCGCCGGAGGGGTCATCGATCATGGAGGGCTTCTACATCATCATCCAAGCCTTTCCGATGAAGTGTGAGTAGTTTACTTCAGACCTACGGGTCCATAGTTAGTAGCTATATGGCTTCTTCTCTCTTTTTGGATCTTAATACAATGTTCTCCCCTCTCTTGTGGAGATCTATCCGACGTAATCTTCTTTTTGCGGTGTGTTTGTTGAGACCGATGAATTGTGGGTTTATGATCAAGTCTATCTATGAATAATATTTGAATCTTCTCTGAATTCTTTTATGTATGATTGGTTATCTTTGCAAGTATCTTCGAATTATCAGTTTGGTTTGGCCTACTAGATTGTATGTTCTTGCCATGGGAGAAGTGCTTAGCTTTGGGTTTGATCTTGCGATGTTCTTTCCCAGTGACAGAAGGGGCAGCAAGGCACGTATTGTATCGTTGCCATCGAGGATACCAAGATGGGGTTTTTATCATATTGCATGAAACTATCCCTCTACATCATGTCATCTTGCTTAAGGCGTTACTCTGTTTTTAACTTAATACTCTAGATGCATGCTGGATAGTGGTCGATGAGTGGAGTAATAGTAGTAGATGCAGGCAGGTGTCGGTCTACTTGTCTCGGACGTGATGCCTATATACATGATCATACCTAGATATTCTCATAACTATGCTCAATTCTGTCAATTGCCCAACAGTAATTTGTTCACCCACCGTAGAATACTTATGCTCTTGGGAGAATCCACTAGTGAAACCTATGGCCCTCGGGTCTCTTTCTCATCATATTAATCTCCATCACTTTATTATTGCTTTGCTTTTACTTTTTACTTTGCATCTCTATACCAAAAATACCAAAAATATTATTTATCATCTCTATCAGATCTCACTTTTGTAAGTGACCGTGAAGGGATTGACAACCCCTAAGCGCGTTGGTTGCGTTGAGCTATTGTTTTTGTGTAGGTACGAGGGACTCGAGCGTAGCCTCCTACTGGATTGATACCTTGGTTCTCAAAAACCGAGGGAAATACTTATGCTACTTTGCTGCATCATCCTCTCCTCTTCGGGGAAATCCAACGCAGTGCTCAAGAGGTAGCAACAACCAACCCAGAATTACGGAGGAAGGTGCTTTTTGCACTGTTAGTGGAGAGATACTGATGCACTGCAGCAAGAGGTGACATTGTGCCTGTAGTAGCCTCGTCACCTTCAGGTGGTTGTGGCTGTTCAATGATTTGTTCCATAGCTTCCTGAAAGTTTGAACTTGTAGATTAGTGTACCAGATAAGTTACTAATGAGACAAAAACAAACAAAGTAGGTTAAACGTTTATACATAACTTATTTTGGTGAACTACTGTAATACATTAGCATGTATTGTAGTGCCAACTACATAATAAAATCACTTTTGGAACATATGTCCATGTAGCATGCCTACTGTATCGCATTCGTTGACATCTAAGGATAAACAGACATGGTTTAAAGCAGGATGAACATAGTATGACATCATTCATATCATGGGCAAACAGATATAAAACAAACAGGCTATTTTATCATTGTGTGCGCACGTGAACATAACAACTAGATTACAGATCAAGACCAAAAGAATATCCTTCATCTCTTTTAAACCATGTAAGGTGAAATGATACATTAAGACAACTGTGAATAAAAGTGAACAGAGTAACTGACATTGGCTGCAAACCAAGTAGTTAAATGAACACATCACAGTACCAATCAGTTCAAGGCAGGAGGAGTAAGGACTTACAACAGCGGCTTGAACTGGTGTGCTCATGCCCTTCATCTTGCTGGTGTGGCAATCCTTGAAGATTTGCACTGCATTTGGTTCAGGTTCTTTTTGGTCCGCACGGGCTTTCCTCTGTATTTGGAACAAGTCAATATAGATACGACAATATGGCACAAAAAAAGAAGGAAGTAGCAGCTATTTAGAAGAGCCTCGCAGTGTGCAATATAGCTATGAGATCCTGTTGTCTGTTGGAACTTCACTTTAGAACGATTGGTTTTGTTCTTCAAACAAGTAGCCTAGAAGAAGATACACTTGTAAGGCACATACATAAATACAAGTTCAATATGTGGTCTGATCAAATACATATAGCCTACCTGATAATTTGGATCAGACCAGTGTTTAACGAGGGCTGTCCAGTCTTCATCTGTAATATATACACTGGAGATGTTTGGGCGATTTCATTGTTAGCCTTGCCTTCAAAGTGAGATTTTCTAAGGTGGTACCAATACTGTCGCAGAGCAGACTGAAAAACATGAGTGCATGCTTGTTTAGTTGCATCATCTTTCGGATCCAACTTGAACCTCATCTGTTGAAAAAAGAATGTGAGTCTTATTAGGAGGAAGCTAGAAAGTATGGGACAGAGCAAGACAATATTACTAATTGCGATGAATAACATTACTTACGGATAAATGGTCAAGGAAGGTGTTAAACCGGGTATTGTCTTTCTCATTCCTGTACTGGATCCACATTGGGAGGATACGTGCATGACACCTAACGGCAACAGCTGCCTCTGATACTAACTTGGCTGACTCTGTAGCATCACGTGGCCTTTTTAAACCTGCCTAAAAATGGATCTCCATTCTTCCTACTTTAGATTTTGTTAATCTGTCAAGCATTATCCCTGATGTCTGTTTTCGCTTGCGCCGTGGTGCTAGTTCAACAACGAGAATGAAACTGCAACTTGACTTGGTCAGGTACCGTCTTGGTGTTGATGCTCATGAGGTTCATCTGATCTTTTCAAGTCACGGTGTGTTAGCAGTGCTTCGGAAGTAGTGTTAGGTGTGAAGGCAGCTTGGGAACTGGCCAGTTCCGGAGCAAACGAACGAGTAACTGGTTGAGATGCTGGTATAGTTGAAGCAGATACTGCAGCTGGTGGAGCAGGTGATACTGTGTTTGTAGATTTAGCCGGTGGACTTGGACCTTCTACTGCACTATAAGTACCACCAGAATCTCGACGGCAGAACCTTTTCCGTTTCACCCGACGAGTAACAACACTCCCTACTATATTATTTTCCTTGCTCTTTTTTGACTTTGCCATGTCAAGCTGTACCCACAACACAAAAGAATAAAATCACTCTTCAGAACTCATTGATGCATGATACAGACAAGAAATACTTTGATGTAAGACAACCGTATGAGGATAGAATATGTAAGAAAAACAGGACGGCATGACATATTCACAGCTACGATGTGCAAACTAAGTAGAAGGATTTTCAAGAAAATAGAAGTAATGCAAGCTAGATACCATATGAAAGATGGAACCAATATTACTCTGCCAAGTTAAAAGTGTCTTGTCATAAGTGGCAATTCAAAAAATTAGAAGTAGTACAACGTAGAAATCAATGCAAGATGCAACTACTATCAAACTGCCATGTTAAAAGCGTCCAATCATGAGTGACTGATGCGGGATACACAACAGCAGTACTTTGATATAAGAACATGGTATGATAGATAGATGAAGTGTATTCTAGACACAGAAAGCCATGTCATATGCACATGTATAACATATAAACTCAGCAGGTGCAATTTAATCAAAATAGAAGAAATACAGGCTAGACAACATATGCAACATGAAACCAATTATCACACTATCAACTTAGAGCAAGAACCTGCGATGGTGGAGTACGGGAGATGAACTCATCATGTAGACTTGGGACTTCAACTTCATTAGTAGTAGCAGTGGCAAATCTAGAGAGTCTCTGTTTGCGTCGGTGAGGAGGACCACCAACATCCCTAACTTACTCTTTTCCTTCCTATTTTATGATATTGCCTTATGAAGTCAAAACCACAAGAAGATGAATAAAATTAGCTCTGCATAATTGGTTGATGCATGATACAGACGAACACTACTTTGATTTAAGGCAAGCGCAGGATAGGAGGATGGAATATATACAAAAAAATACAGCATTTCATATTCACACGTACGATAGGAGGATGGAATATGTATGAAAAAAAGTAAGCGGGAGGCATTTCAACAAAATTAGAAGAAATGAAAGCTAGGAACCATACGAACATGCAACCAATATCACTCTATCAGGTAAAAAGTGTCTCGTCATAAGTGCCATTTCAAGAAATTAGAAGCAGTACAAGCTAGAAGACAATGCAAGATGCAACCTACATCACAGTCCCAAGTTAAATGTGTCTTATGGGTAAGTGATCGTTGCAGGTATAACGTTGTAAGCTACGCAGATGCAATTCAACATAATCAGAAGCAATACAAACTAGACATCATACGGAAAACGCAACCACGTATAACAGTTCCAAGTAAGAGCAAGCACCTGTGATGGTGGAGTAGGGGAGATGTGCTCATCATGTACACGTATGTTCTAGAAACAGGAACACGTGTCATATTCACAGGCATTATGTGTAAAGTAAGCAGATGCAATTCAAGTTAGAAGCAATACAAGCTAGACATCATACGCAACATGCAACCACATATAATAGTGTCAAGTTAGAGCAAGCACCTGTGATGGTGGAGTAGGGGAGATGTGCTCATCATCTACACAGCTACGTTGACTGTCCAGCCTTGTGTTGTCTTGCGAATCTTGTTGGGAGGATGGCGGAGTAGAATCTGTGGAGACCCCCTATTTGAGTTGCTTCGAAGGACCACTATCATCCACTGCTGGACTAATTTCCTTCAGCTGTAATTATTTTGCATTGTGAAGTCAAACCGATAAGAAAAAGGAATAAAATTCGCTCTTCAGAACTCATTCATGCATGATACTGACGAACACTACTCGGATGAAAGGCAAACACATGATGCGAGGATGGAATATGTATGAAAAATAGGATGGTGTGACATATTCACACCTATGATGTGGTAGCTAAGCAGAAGGCATTTCAACAAATTAGAAGCACTGCAAGCTAGACACCATATGAAAGATGCAACCAATATCACTCTGCCAAGTTCAAACTGTATGTCGTTTCAACAAATTAGAAGCAGTACATGCTAGAAATCATATGCAAGACACAATCAATATCACAGTGGCGACTTAAAGGTGCCTTATCATAAGTGTCTGATGCGGGATATGCAAGAATAGTAGTCTGATGTAGAAACAGGAACACATGTCATATTCATAGGCATTATGTGTAAAGTAAGAAGATGCAATTCAACAAAGTTAGAAGCAATACAAGCTAGACATCATACGCAACATGCAACCACATATACTAGTGCCAAGTTAGAGCAAGCACCTGTGATGGTGGAGTAGGGGAGATGTGCTCATCATCTACATAGCTACGTTGACTGTCTAGCCTTGCGTTGTCTTGCGAATCTTGTTGGGGGATGGCGGAGTAGAATCTATAGAGAACCTCCGTTTCAGTTGCTCGGAAGGACCACCATCATCCAATGCCTTGCCAATTTCCTTCAGCTTTATTGATTTTGCATTGTGAGGTCATATCGACAAGAAAAAGGAATATCATTCGCTCTTCAGAACTCATTCATGCATGATACTGATGAACACTACTCTGATGAAAGGCAAAGTCATGATAAGAGGATGGAATATGTACGAAAAAATGGATGGCTTGACATATTCACACCTATGATGTGGTAACTAAGCAGAAGGCACTTCAACAAATTAGAAACACTACAAGACACCATATGGAAGGTGCAATCAATATCACTCTGCCAAGTTAAAACTGTCTTGTCATAGATGGCGTTCATCAAACTAGAAGAAATACATGCTAGAAATCATATTCAAGACGCAAACCAATATCACACTGCCAACTTAAAGGTGTCCCATCATAAGTGACTGATGCAAAATACACAAGAAGAGTAGTTTCATGTAAGAACATGGTGTGTTAGACAGATATAGTATGTACCAAAAACAGGAAAGCGTGTCATATTCACATGTATCATGTGTAAGCTAAGCAGATGCAGTTTATACTAATTAGGAGCAATACGAGCTAGACACCATATGCAACATGCAACCAGATATCACACTGCCAAGTTAGAGAAAGCACTTTGGATGGTGGAGTAGGGGAGCGGAGACTTGTACCTTGTAATGCACTATCAGTACAAGGAGAATTGGTACAGATGCTCCGTTTACGTTGCTACAGAGGACCACCATCATCGCCTTCCTTACTCTTTTCCTTCCTCTTTCTTGATTTTGCCTTGTCAAGTCAAACCCACAAGAAAAAGGAATACAATTTGCTCTTCAGAACTCATTAATGCATGATACTGACGAACACTACTTTCATGTGAGGCAGCCGCATGATAGGAGGATGGAATATGTATGAAAAACTGGACGGCGTGACATATTGACATGCATGATGTATAAAGTGTAAAGTAAGCACAAGGTGCTTGAACTTGTTAGAATCGATGCAAGCTAGAAACCATATGAAAGATGAAACCAATATCACTCTGCCAAATTAAAAGGGTGCCCTAACAAATGTATTTGACCAAATTAGAAGCAATACATGGCAACAGGCTAGAAATAATATGCAATATGCAACGAATAAAGGTGACTCATTGTAAGTGATTGATGCAGGATACATAAGAGAGGTAGTTTCATGTAAGAACAAGGTTAACACATAGATGTAGTGTGTACCAAAAATAGGAAGGCATGTCATATTCACAGGTATAGTGTGTAAACTAAGCAGATGCAATTTACCCTAATTAGAAGCATTACAAGCTAGACACCATATGCAACATGCAACCACATATCACACTGTGAAGTTAGAGCAAGCACCTGTGATGGTGGTGTAGGGGAAGTGCGGTCTTCAGGTACAGAGCTACGTTCAATATCTTCATTTAGGATTGATGTTTCTTGAGAATCATGTGGAGAGGATGAAATTGCATTCTTTATAAGAGTATTGCGTCTCATATTAACCCACGCGCGTGACTGTCTCATCATAAGTGATAGACGCAGGATACACAAGAACAGTAGTTTGATGTAAGAACATGGTGTGATAGGCAGATGTAGTATCTACCAAAAACAGGAAGGCGTGTCATATTCACATGTATAATGTGTAAGCTAAGGAGATGCAATTTAACAAATTAGGAGCATTGATGAGGGATACACAAGAAAAGTAGTTTGATGTAAGAACATGGTTAATAGAAAGACGTAGTATGTACCAAAAACAGGAAGGCATGTCATATTCACAGGTATAATGTGTTAACTAAGCAGATGCAATTTACCCTAATTAGAAGCATTACAAGGTAGACACCATATGCAACATGCAACCACATATCACACTGCCAAGTAAGAGCAAGCACCTGCGATGGTGGTGTGGGGGAATTGCGGTGATCAACTAGAGAGCTACGTTGACTATCTTCATTTAGCCTTGCTGTTTCTTGAGAATCATGTGGGTAGGATGACACTGCACTCTTTAAACGAGTAGGGTGTCTCACAATAACCCACTCGGGTGACTGTCTCATCATAAGTGATTAACGAGGGATACAAAAGAGCATTAGTTTGATGTACGAACATGGTTAATAGACATATGTAGTATGTATCAAAAATAGGAAGGCATGTCATTATCAAAGGTATAATGTGTAAAGTAAGCAGATGTAATTTAACCAAATTGGAAGCAATACAAGCTAGACACCATATGCAACATGCAACCACATTTGACAGCGCAAAGTTAAAGCAAGCACCTGGGATGGTTGTGTGTGGCAATTGAGATCATCAACTGCAGAGCTACGTTTACTGTCTCCAACTCCTGACACTGCATCCATTAGAGTGCTGAAACGCTTAGTGCTTATCTTCGAATTACACTGGAGCGACTTTTGTCTTTTCTTTTCTGCATTCATCAACACTGCGTCAGAGTCTGAAATACCCATGCATAAAAAAACAATAGTGTGAGTATGGGTGAAGTGTGTGCACAATTAGTAAAGTGTAAAGGTAGCAGATAGCAGGTCGGTGAGAAATAAATGACAGGAGACATATGATAGCTCTACAACATGCATGGCACACTAAATTACTACAAGATTCTATGAAAATAACAGTTGACTGAAAGCAAACAGGTCAGTCCATTTTTTCTGCACCGTCCGATGTACAAAGAACGGGCAGATTGCCTTCATCTACCTCCAGCCAGTCAGTGCTGACGATCTTCCTCGAAACGCCAGCGACCACCGACCCAGTATTCCTCCCCTGCCTGCGCCCTCCCCTCGACCTCACCGCACCGCCGTGCTTGACACCGCCCCACCGGCCATCCAATCAAGCCCCGGCGACCTCCAGATCGGGCGCAAGCAGCTCCTACGCCCCACACCCCTATGATAGACACCGATGTGCCGCTTCCCCGAGGAACAGGCGGACTAGGTGCTCCGCGCGCCTAAGCGGGTGCTGCTTCTTTTAATTGCGGTTTGACTGACCCTGAATTGAAATCCAGGCGGGCTACTGACCTCTAGCAAAGGTGAAATAGTAAAAGGGAGGAAACCTTGTGCATTTAGTATCACGAAGAAGATGCAGTAAGAAGCGCTCAACTAGTTTCTTTCGTGGGATGAATACGGTGTGAGCGGAGACGTAAGATTTGCATGAATAAGGGAAGAGGAGTACCTCTTTCTGCTGGCAGTGCTGTGTCCTCCTTCCATTTTTCCGACGATCTTCTTGTTGTTCGCCGGAAACCAGAAGTTGTGGAGTACTGTGCAGCCTTGGACGAACCCATGGCCAAGTTGTTGAGTGTGGTGCGGTGGCCATCTGTCGGCGGCGGGGAAGCAGATCCGAGGCGGCGAACGACGGCGTAGCGGGAACAGCTTCGGTGCGGTGGATGGTTGCGATAGTGGAGCCGCAGCAGTGAGGCGCAGGACGGCATGGTCGAAGTGGTTCTGGTACGGCACATGTCGGCGTCGGCATCATGGAGGCAGCTCTGCCTCGGCTTCAGCTGCTAAGTCCTTGAGGGTGTTGCGGTTGCGTTGGACGACGACGTCGGGGTACCGGCTCCGGTGTGATGGAGGAGGGCGGCGGTGGATTGGCCGCTATGGGGTGGAGGACGGAGGAGGCTGGGGTTCCGCAGATGGTGGAGAGGGCGTTTTTGCACCCACGGAGTATGAATGGGGAAACGGAGGGAGGCGGGGAACTAAGGGGGAACAATGTTTCGGTTTGAGACGCGCTTGTTTGAAATTTGGGGGAAGTTACAAACTTTGCTGATTTCAGACATATTGCGGGTTGGGGGTAGGACAGTCATGTCAGGTGTCCCAAATGTGGGCGGGATAGATTTCGGCCGAGCGCATGGGTAGGCGCCCACGGCGTATGAATGCTTCTCTGAAGCAGTTGAGACTGGCGTCTTGGTGAAGTTACAAACCTACCCCGGTTTAGACCTTTGGACATCGGGCCGATAGGCTACACGGGCCAGAGTTAGGACAGTAATTTCCTACCACCAAAACATTAGTCTCGCACGGTTTCGGGTGACCAGAGGCCTATTTGGCACTTCGTTCAATATTTGGGAGCAGAAGCATTAACGTTTTCGGTTCTCTTGAATTGAACTTTCAGGATTTGTCAAACTTCACAAATCTTTACTCTTGAAAATCCTAAAGCTACGATTATTTTGGAATGGAGGGGGTACATTTGAATATACATTGTACACGAGTATATATTAAAAAATATGCAACTTACCTCAGTTCATGCATGGTTCCATATATAATCTCCTTGGCTGCAAAAAAAAGTTAGATATGCATATGAATATATATAGCATGTTCAAACTCACAACAAAGATTGATGCCCCCTTTTACATCTGATTTACAAATGCCATTATCTCGGGTTCAAATAGATGAATGCACTTCCTATGAATTCGAATCTTCGAAACCCCCTTTATGTTGAATTCAACATGTATATATTTCGTAGCTAGCAATTTGGAATGTATCCATGCAAGTGACAAATGTATAAAGTGCTTCACACTAACAACATGGAGTGCACTAATTAATGTTTATATATGAATTGCAAAAGCATCCATTGCCTGTATTTCAAACTGCTCTCACTCCATGGATCGATAATATGAAATAAACACATGCACATGCTAGAATTCAATAGAGTATGGGTGTCTGATAGACCGATTTTCATCCATACGCAATTTGCAAAATTCATGATCTCATCCAAAAATAATAATGCCATTTATATTTTAATTTAATGCGTAGAACCACCTTTTACACGTAGATGCACTATGCCTCGCCCCGTTCTCACAAACGCGTTATATATCTCTCTTTCTAACACATAAGTGCACACACTTTATATGCATCGGCATTTCTCTTTCGCACATGCTCACAATATCTCTCAGGGTGTCGGGGTGTCTCACGCACATGCTCTCTCTGTTTCTCTCTCTCTTTCTGACTACTATGTACCACTCTTTTCACTAATCTTAGTTGGAAAACACTATTTCTCTCACATGCATATATACACATGCACGGTCTCTACTAGCCCTCTATACGCACATATATGTGCCTACGTGTCTCCCGCACGCACATTATATTTATGCCTCTCTCGCACACATTGCCCCCCGCCCCCCGACACACCTCTCTCTTAGTAGTTGGCAGATATGATTTCATCATATCATTCGGTAGGATATCCTTGGCTGTTAGGCTGGATGGTAATACGAGGCAAAGTTTTACCCTAGTTCGGATCGGACCCTTGCAGTTGAAGAAAGAGCCTACTCCTGGTACTGTATATTAGTGATAGGGGTGTGTACAAAGTACACGTGAATACCAGGCATTGTGCGTGTGTGTATACTATCGACGAACTAGCCCCCAAGCTTGTATAACATACTAAGGGCCTAGGGTTACAAATCATATATAGTCAGCTTATCACCAGTGGGGATAGAGTCCTCCGCGACTCTGGTAGCTTCGTGTTGTACGCCGAGTCCTCCACATGGGTCTTCGTATAACACGTCTCAGTCCAACCTATATGTGGCGCAGGATGGAACCGACCCATGAGTCTTCATGTTGACCCACCACAACTAGAAATGATGTGCCCACCACACCACACACGCAATCGGCCACTAAGAAAATAACCATATACAATAGTACAACGGTATCTAGCTCACGATACGGCTCCATATTTTGTTGATGACACTGACGGACTTGCATTTGATGCATGCTCCGTATTTTGTTGACGACACTTACGGTCATTGTATTTGAAGCGAAAGCACGATATGGTCACTGGACTTCACAATAAGGGGCTGTTTGGTTCCAATAAGTCACCTGACTTAAGTCACTTGACTTATAAGTCAGGTGACTTAAAACCAGTAACTTATAAGTCATGCCTGTTTGGTTGTCACCTGACTTATAAGTCACCCGAGCACACCTTCCCACCTTGTTTTTTATGTAAAGGTGGTGGGACCCATGCAAAAGGGGGTGACTTATAAGTTTTAAGTTGGGGTGGAGCAACTTATGACTTATAAGTTGGGGTGACTTATAAGTTAGGTCCGTTTGGCAAAATAAGTCACTTTTTACACTTTTCGACTTATAAGCCGGTGACTTATTTGGAACCAAATAGGGCCTAAGCTCATCACGGTCACCACATACATTTTGTTGTGCTAACCAACATGTGGTTGGATGGTTAGAGGACAGTGGTTTCTCGAGCCCACCAAGGTTAAAGTCCCGGTGCTCGCATTTATCTTGTGTTAATTTCAGTATTTTCCAGCGATGTACGTTCAGTGGGAGGAGACGTTCCACTCGACTACGAGGCACCTATGGTGACTTCATAAAATCTCAAGATCATCACACGCATGCTGGCATTGCAACACTGACACGTACACATGCACTCCACGAACACACACACGTACGCACCCATGCATGCAACACTGAAACGTACCCTTGCACGCACGCAACACTCGCACGCCTGCATGCACACAACACACGACGCAAGACACACACTCAACCTATACGTGCATGCACCCTTTGTTAAGGACATGGATTGTTACAGGTATTAATCAATCTTATCTGTGATAAGCAGAACATTGATGTTTGCAGCGGTCTTTATGAATCACAACGTATCGAATGGGCTATCAACATAGTAGGCTTATCTACATGAAAAAGATGACATCACACTTAATGAACAATCATCGGTTTATGAAATGCCCGCTTCTGACCGCCCTCGCCCACCAAAGGTTCCTCTGCTGTGCACTGCCTGCGTTGGGTCACTGACATGCAGGCCATGCACCCAAAGAGCCCACATGTCAGTGGAAGAACGGCGTGGTGTCCTAGGTCAGAGTCGAGGGCGCCACTCGCGGCACGCCCTGCTGAACACGCCTCCGTGCCGCATTCAAACGCCTCCATGAAACTCGCCCGTGTGGAAGCCGAGAAACCCACCCTGGACACGTCCGTTCATGACCGGGCCGACGTTAAACGCAACACGGGCCGAGCTCCTCCCGTCCGCCATCTATTTAATCTCCTATTTAAACGAGGCCAAACGCCGGCCAAGAATCGCACACCTCCGCTGCTCCCCTATCTCCTCCACCATTTTGTCCACTCTTACAGTGGCTTACGAAGAGTAGTTATTCCGCATCCAAGCCGGCTGGGTAGCCCGCCGGATACGAGCTATGCAGCTCGCTGATCCACCTCCCTCCCCTCGCCCGACGGAGCCAGTTGTCGCCCCAAGCCGGCGCGTGGTTCAGCTACTCGCCGCTCCAGGCCAGCTCGACGAGGAGTGGCGCACAGGCGTCGTTGCTGCCATCCACGGTGCCGCCTCATACCGCGTCTCCCGTTTCTGTGGCCGGGACTCCCTTGCCGGCGGCCGCACCATGCAAGCAGCGACAGAAGCTGGGTGCGCGGAGAGCGACGAGTCGGTGGCCAGCGCCTCCGCGTCCGCCGCCATCATCAAGGAGAAGTGGAACACGGGAGGCCGCCGCCGCTTGGGTCCCATGAAGGCCACCACGGAGGCGACACCGGCGTACACAGGAGGTGTCTTGCCAGATCCTTTTGTTGCGAGGACCTTCGTTGACCCCGCATGGGCTCCATGAAAGAGGGGAATGTTAGGATGAACTCGAGCCAGTGCCGGCCATGGCAAAGTAGTGGCCGGTGATGAACTCGAACCGGTGCCGGCTACCATCATCTTCGGCACTAGCCAATGATATCAGTTGGGCAGTGGGGAAGCGAGCTGTCCTTTGCGCTGAAGCATATACCTCCGGGGCTCCCGGCAGTCCGGTGATCGTGCTGCCGAACATGAGGAACAGAAATCGATCGGCGGGCGACCATTTAGGCCAGGTATTATATGCCTGTGCTGTCCAGAACTAGCACCGCGTAGTTCATTTGAATGTAATGAAATCCATCATGTTTGTATGAAAATCCGGTATTTTATATGATTTCCGTCATTGTTTATATGAAATATCAGTTTGTCTACGTGTTTGCGTGAATTTCGTCCGGTTGGTTGAGTTGCTGTCATAATGTGTGCGGCTACGGTTGGATGGCGTAATTTGCGGGTTGCCGGTTGGTCTGCGGGCGGCTCGGGCGGCGTTGTGGGACAAAAACACACAGCTCGTGCGACCTCGTCTCCAACGTGCGCGCTCGAGGATGCATGACAGCATGAGCACCCGAGCCATTCCTCGTTCATCGGTGGCAAAGGCACCGGTGGACAAAAGGGTCGCCAATATTTTGGCTACCCCGAGCAAGATCCAAACAACCCCTCCCAACAGATTCAAATCCCTCGTTCGCCGCGGAATTTTGCCATGTGTTGTTT
Organism: Triticum urartu; assembly: GCF_003073215.2. Lineage (NCBI taxonomy): Eukaryota > Viridiplantae > Streptophyta > Magnoliopsida > Poales > Poaceae > Triticum > Triticum urartu. The sequence continues at coordinate 440,178,421 of NC_053022.1, read as the reverse complement.
TCATGGACTAGCAAGATGCCTGTGCATTGCACGGAACATCAAGATGCATTTTTTTACATACTCCCGCATGCATGCAAGGGATAATTAATGTCCTCCTTTGCTAGTACCACGAGGCAAACACCATTAATATTGCATCGATTAGTGTTAGTGGCCTTGTATATCTGCAAATTGTAATTTTGATAGTGGCCCCTTGTATATAAAAATGGAGGGAGAAAGATGAGAGATAAGGTGAGGAGGAGTGGGGCGTGGTGGTGACTGGTGGTCGGACTGGGCGGAGGCATGGGGATGGATGGCGCATTATGTCAAGGTTTGTATCTCTCTCACACACACCTACGTAGGTGGGGGACGTGCACGAAGAGAAGAGGTGCACGCACGGCGCACGTACTCCCGTCTCTTTCCGAATGACACCCGCGCGGGTACACGGTGGAGCTCATTTCTGTACAAAAAAGGCAGCCCACGTGGTAATTTGGCACGTGTACTGGTTGTCCACTTGGTGGAGGGAGGATCATCTACCACGGGTGAACAAACAAATTGCGACTTGACGCGTTATGTTAAATTAAAAAAAGAGGCAAAGCATGTGGGGCCTACCTTAGAGGCAAGGCTCTATACACTGGAGTACTTTTGATGTGTCCCATCAACTCGCAGAACGAGGAGAAGCTTGCTTAGTACGCTGTCTCACCCGCCCATGGGCGCGGTGGCTCGCAGGATGAGGTGAAGCTTGCTTACGAGTAGTAGTACTACTACTACTGTACGCCTTTACGCCCGCTCCCTCGCCCACACGCGTGGTGGCTCGCAGCACGAGGAGAAAATTTTACTACTCCCTCTGTTTACTCCTCGTCCCTACTACGTACTTTGGTTAGTACTCCCTCCATTTACTTATACAAGGCCACTATAAAAAAATACATTTTGCATCTATACAAGGCCACAAATAGTAATCGAGACAAAAGTCACTACTCCCTCCTTTCCAGTTTATGTCTAAATTTCAAAATCTCTCCAACCAAGGTAGACGGTGAGTGGTCGAATTAATTTTGTAGTTTGCACAAGTAATTAGTACGCTCGTTTTTCTCAAGAAGTTATGTTTATCGAGGCATTAATTAGAACGAATGCATGAATGGCCACTAAATTTCCATGAACTTGTACATGCATTGGTTAGTTTCCTCTTGACACTGCTTGCGTCGGGTGATCTAACGCACCTCGAAATCTAACATGTAATGGTACTACTACTAGTATAGTAGAATTGAGATTTATCAAATGGAAAAATGAATGTTTTTTAGATGAGCCCTATAAACCCTAGTGGGTACGTACTCTGTAAAAATAGATTTTTTGAAAACTAAGTCACCCCCTTTCATGAATTTTGTAGTATACTCCTCCGTCGACGCTCCCTTTCATGAATTCTGTATTTCCTGTCGCCAACATGTGGGACATATAGCAACTGGGTCGACGTGTCAAGCACCAAATAATAGTGCAGAACAGCAGGGGGGACGCACCCCACTCGTACCGGCCCAGTAGTAGTAATGAGCAATGAGACGTCAAAACACAATGCCGCACCTACCCAGATGGACGAAGCAACCATTATTTCACACTTCGGTTCGCCATCATCTCAAACCACGCAGTATTCCTTCTGCCTCAAGAGGGACATGCGCATCGCCTTGGTACATCATGACACGTGGGACCGCATGACATGCCATGCTCCCCCGCCGATCGCTCGGTAAAATCAACTCATTTTTACTATACTTCCTCCATATCGGTTTACTACATGGCATGCACGTCGTTCTAGGTTGAGAATTTAACTGGCTATATATGTGATGAATAGTACTCTAGCCTTTTAAAAAATGTATACTTTTGTACAGTAGTACTATCGATGGAGCAAAAATTGAAATTAAAAAAAAGGTGGTGCATATAGAGAGCGCTCGGCACCAAATTATGCATATAGTACTATTAAAAAAAGCTAGTACGTGCTTAATTGGGGTGCTAAATTCTATTAAAGAAATACTAGTAGTATGTACATACTGAAGAGTTAAAGTAACAAGAAGAAACATAACACACCCCTCAAATTAAACTAAGCACACCTGAAATTAAACTATGCAACTAATCCGGTAGACACTGTATTAGAAGTTTAGAACCACCATGAGCAACGACACTGCCACCTTACTCGGAGTCCTCGTCCACGTCCTGGACTTCGTCCTTGTCCCTCTTCCTCTTGGCCGATACTTCTTTGCTTGAACCACACACTTGGCTGTTGCTCTTCATCCAACCCTTGTAGATATTGAAACAAAGGTAGCCATCCATTGCAGCATAGTGGATGTGGTTTATATCTAGTACATTCCACTTCCATGCATGACGATGAAACGTGTAATGAGGTTTCTCCAGTTTACGGTACGAAGGATGAACCATGGCTCCTGCCAGGGTCATCATTGAAGGCTGACGAGAGGGCACCAGCCAATTCTTCTGGAGGTCGAAGGGGTTGCCTACAACGAGGCCTATCCGACCCAGGACTTCTTTGTCGTTCTTAAAGTCTAAAGTAACGAATTTCACTGTTTTGTCCTTGAGGAAGTTCTTAAAATCCTGGCACTCAACGTCGGCATGGCATATGTGGTAGACCAAGCAAACGTTATGTACACAAACCTGGATCACAGCGGGCTTCTTCCTCTCTTCGTCCTTTAGATCCTTCTCTCGTCCCAGGACTGTGGTGTACTCAACATCTAGCCCAGCGACCCACTCATCATCCGAGTTTTCGAACATGCGTTTGAAGCGATAAAGGCATCCTTTCACCATCGCGGAAGAGCGGGTGTAGATGATGTCGAACTCATCGCCGGTGATGGTTCTAACCTTGTACTCACCACCGATCGTGGATATTTGGGACGCCATGGATTTGGGAGGAGGGTTAGTGTCGATGTCAAAACCGGCGGATCTCGGGTAGGGGGCCCTGAACTGTGTGTCTAAGGCGGATGGTAACAGGAGGCAGGGGACACAATGTTTTACCCAGGTTTGGGCCCTCTTGATGGAGGTAAAACCCTACGTCCTGCTTGATTAATATTGATGATATGGGTAGTACAAGAGTAGATCTACCACGAGATCGGAGAGGCTAAACCCTAGAAGCTAGCCTATGGTATGATTGTCTGTTGTCCTACGGACTAAAACCCTCCAGTTTATATAGACACCGGAGAGGTTAGGGTTACACAAGGTCGGTTACAAAGGAGGAGATGCACATATCCGTATTGCCTAGCTTGCCTTCCACGCCAAGTAGAGTCCCATCCGGACACGAGACGAAGTCTTCAATCCTGTATCTTTAGTCTAACAGTCCGGCCAATGGAGATAGTCCGGTTGTCCAGAGACCCCCTAATCCAGGACTCCCACAGTAGCCCCTGAACCAGGCTTTCAATGACGATGAGTCCGGCGCTCAGTATTGTCTTCGGCATTGCAAGGCGAGTTCCTCCTCTGAATATACCACAGAAGAATTTGAATATAAGGATAGTGTCCAACCCTGCAAAATAAGTTCCACATACCACCGTAGAGAGAATAATATTTCCACAAATCCAATTTGCGACTTGTTTTGGCAACACGACATTATGTCACGGCCCGGTGATTATTCGAACCGTTTCCTTTAACTAGCCCCGCACATAACGCGAGGCAGTTTTTTGACACGTCTTGTCAAAGCAGAGATCGTGTCCCCTTATCACGGGATTCTCATCAATACGGGTGTGGGTAACCCAACCGCGCCATCGATTATGACACTTGGGGGATAAGCGAGTTTTACCAGCCTAGTGGGGACGCTTAGTTTCATCCGCCCATATAAAGGGATAAGGATTCACCTTTTCATCCACGCGCTTCTTCCTCCTTTGCTCATCCATTTTCGCGCACTCGAGCTCCAACAACCAAGTCCACATCCCTTCCCTCAACCTTCTCCAAACATGTCCGGAGCGGGAGGCAAATGGATGGCTTCCTCCGTTACGGAGGGACATATCAAGAAGCTGCGCAGAGCCGGATACTTAGCCGCGAATATCGCGCATCGGCTGCCCGCTGCGGGGCAGATCGTCCCTACCCCGGAACCTCACAAGAGGGTAGTTTTCCTCCACCACTTCCTCCGCGGACTGGGGTTTCCCCTCCATCCATTCGTCAGTGGTCTCATGTTCTACTACGGGCTGGACTTTCATGATCTGGCCCTGAACTTCGACCTCAACATTTCGGCTTTCATCGTCGTGTGTGAGGCTTTCCTCCGCATCCGGCCCCACTTCGGCCTGTGGTTAAGGACCTTCAATATCAAGCCGAAGGTGGTGGGAGGCCAACAAGCAGAATGCGGCGGAGCCATGGTGGGCAAGATGCCCAACGTTATATGGCTTGAAGGCTCCTTTGTGGAGACCATAAAGGGATGGCAATCAGCGTGGTTCTACATCACCGAGCCGCGCGACGCCAAATGGGCGGCGGCCCCCGAGTTTCGATCCGGATTCCCTACATGGCTCACTTCCTGGAAAGAGAAGGGCTTGTCATGGGGTTCATCGATGGAGCTGGATGGACTCCAGAAATGTATTCGGAGTATGGCAAGCAAGAAGCTCAAGCTTGTCAACATAGTCCAGGTTATGCTCATCCGCCGGATCCTCCCGTGTCAACAACGGGATTTTAACTTGTGGGAGCTTGACCCGGCCCAGCACCAGACTCTGAGCGAGCTCTTCGATACGATGCACAAGGACGTCTGGAAGGTGCTGTTCAAGGGCGCCGAGGTCCCTCCTTCTCTCGCCGAGGACCGCGGACTAAGCTCAAAGCGCCTAGCGCAGTCGGTGAGTTCAATACGTCCCGTAGGACATTTTTTCCCCTAGCTTAATCATGTGCGGGGTCTAATCTCCATGCCTTTGACAGGACTGGGTGGAGATGTCGGGGCAGATTAACTATCCGACCCCTTTGCTCGAAGACACCGCGGGCGCTCTCCTGACGGAGATGCTGACTCCGGCTCCTTACAAGGTGCCGGAGAAGACCAAGAAGGCCAAGGGAACCCGAAAGAGTTCCCGACACCAGGCATTGTCGGACTCTCCGTCCGATGACTCTGCGGCGCACTCCTCCCCCGAAGACGAGGAAGAAGAAGAAGATGCTCCCCCTCCAGTTGGGGAAGATAAGAAAAGGAAGGCCGCCCCAACTGGGGGGCCGAAGGGTCCAAGAAGGGAAGGACTCTCCTTCCGGACAGTTCCACCGCCGCCGACGAAGGTGAAGACGAGTGGTTGCCCAGGGCCAAGCCCCTGGGGAGATCGTAAGTATTCGGATATCAGAGTAACTCATAGCATTCCTTTGTCGCACTGCATTCCCTAACGCCGAACATGATTATGCAGGCCGCCACGAGCCAGTATCGATGTATCATCAGACGGCTCCCTGGGCTCGTCGGATATGCATAGCGATCCACTTCCGATCGCCACCTCCCCTTGCCCTGCGGACGACGTAGAGGTATTGTCTCGAGAGGCACCGGGTCGAGGGGAGACAGTCCCGGAGGCGCCTCAAGGCGAACTTCCGGACTCCGGGAGCAGAGGGGACAAGGCCCCTAAAGGCCCCGAGTTCGGCCCTCAGCCGAACACCACGCCGGATCCTCCAGTGATTCCGGACTCGGGCAGGCGGCCTCCTTCCAAGAGGGGCAAGACGCCTGTGCCGGTGACCTCTGTCCATCCAGAGGCGCCGGACAATCTGCTGGAAACGCTTTGCAGCGCTTCCATCGACGAGGAGCACTGTGCTATTATGAGTGCGGTGGTCCAGAAGGTTCAGTTCGCCAAGAGCGGGCTGACTGAAGCCTGTGCCAGCCTTCTAACAGGCTTTGAGGTAAGCGTTTAAAATATAGGAAAAATATTACCACATAGACAGTAGCCCCTGATGCTCTGTTCGGTGTTTATAAAGAAAAGCCGAATAGAGGGTCAAATAATATCGCAGGAGTCTAATATAAGTATGTCAATATGCGTATGCAGGCTTCGCTGCTGGCCTCAGCCGTACTGACTGTGGAGGTCGCCACACTGAAGCAGGACCTCGAGGGGTCCAAGAAAGAGCTCGGCCTTGCTAAGAGGCAGCTCCAGGAGAACAAGGGTAAGTAATACCCTGTCTATAGATATGTGTATATAAAAGAAGATGCGATTGCAAAATGACAGGATCATTGTATATTTTCCAGGGGCCACGACCGAAGTGGCGACCCTAAAGCAAGCGCTGTCCAAGGCCGAAGATAAAGCGGTCAAGGAGCGCATCGAGCGGGAAAAGCAAGAGGCACGAGTGGGCGAGGTGCAGCAAGAGCTCCAGGCTCTCATGTCGAAGCATGAGGCATTGGAGCGTGACTCGAAGACGCGAGAGTCTGAGCTTGCCGCCACCGTGAGAGTGCCAAGAGTGCCAAGGCCGAAGCACAGAAGGCCCTCCAGGAGATTGATGCGATGAGGAAGATAGCAGTGGGTAAGGCATTCTATATGCAAAGCAAGCATGTGAAAGTAAATTACCGATTACTTACCCGAATTCGGAGCTCTCCAGGAGCATTCGCAGATTTGCCCCGTAGCGTGTCGGATGCCGCACAGTTTTACTAGGCCGAGGAGGGAAGCTCAACGGAGAAGCTGTTTTGGTCTCAGTATACTGGGACCGAACACCCGATGCCTTTGAGCGACCAGCTAAAAGAGCTGGTCGAGCTGCACAAGGCGGCCGAACAGGCCATGAAGGGCCTTATAGTCCGGCTGTGGCCTGGCGATGCCCTTCCGAACAGCTACTTCGGCCTGGTGAGGCGGCTTGTGGATGCCTGCCCACGGCTGGAGGTCGTCAAGCGGTCCGTCTGCATCGAAGGTGCACGCGGGGCTTTCGTCCGTGTGAAGGTGCAGTGGGCCAAGCTAGACGCCGTGAAGCTGATCAAGGAAGGGCCACCGCAGGTCAAGGAGCATCGCACCCCTGAAATTTATTATGAGGGTGTCCTGAAGGGTGCCCGTATTGTAGCGGACGAATGTTCAAAGGATGTAATATTTGAGTAAACTTGCTCGTGTGATCCTGTATGATGAAAACTTGATTCATATGTGCTATGCAACGCTTGTGTGAATTTAAAATATTACCTTCTGTTTGGCTGTTTATCCAATCTGAGAGATGGCTAGTCCTCGGCTTCTGCCCCCATGCCACGAGTGCTGGGGTGTTCGGGATAAACCTGAGCACTCTTGTTCCCATGTTTGGGTCCTTCGAGGGAGGTGCTCAGCACAACGAACAAGGCAACTGGACTAATAATGCTTTATCACTCTCACTTAGCCATAGAATTCTATAATTTTAAATTTCGGCGAAGCCCCTGGTATTCGGAAGGCCGAATTTGGGGCGCGATACACGCCTTTAAGCCGGACAGGGCCGGCCCCTCGCTCTAAGAGGCATAAGTCTTTAGGGACTCGAAAACCTCGCCGAACAACGACCAGTCTCTCGCCTTATCATGACAGTCAGTTTTAGCTTTCTCTACTGAGGTGCTTAGCCCAGCAGAACCGGGGCACAATCGCAGTAGTTCTCCTAGTGCTACCTTAGGTGATAGAGCGGAACGTAAGGTACCAAAACATAGGAGCCGGGCAAACCCAACATTTGACCAAAGACATGATTCGCAGCTGATGCATATAATGCTATAAGTTCGGGGTGCCGCACTTGTGAAAGTGTTCAGACTTTTCACACCATATTGTGGGGTATGTAAGCCCCTAGTGTATTAGCCGTACCAAAGTGTATGGTTGCAAGGCGTCATTAATGAACACATATATGTATAACAAGAATGCAATAATAGTCGTAATGTTATTCATTGTTTATTCAAAAAGGTGCATTTAAAGCAGAATGATACAGATGGTGCGATAAGCAAAGAGTAGGACTATGTCCCTTCCAAGGGCAAGCTGAGGAATAGTATTAAATCAAATATTTTGCTCGTTATTGTAATCCACCTAGGAATTCCATGGTGTGATGTAGCTTTCTGCCTCCTTGGTTGCTGCATCATGTGTTCGGCAATAGTGCTGCCGGGCAGGTTTTCCAGAGATTAAGGTCCTGAAAAAGAGAAAAATAACCAAACGAGAAGCCCCTAGTGCGGTTTAAGCCGCGTCTTGGGGCGTGTCGCAGTTGTGCCCCCATCCCCACCTGTGCCCATGGTATTTTTAATGCGTAATTGTGTACGCGTGGCACGAGTTCGCCGTTTGGCTGGGACTGGGGTGGGGGCCGCATTGCTACGCGAGCTCAGATCGCGCCAGGCGGTCTAGTTGCCGATTGCTCCGAGCGCGCTTGAAGGTGTCCGGGTCTTGAAACGCCGAACTGGTGGATTGCCTTGAGAGGCTGCTTTGCGCTTCTGCTGCGAGGGCCGTGGTGTGCTCCTCCGTTCGGAGAGAGCGCTCTGTGTTTCCATTTACTGTAATAACCCCGCGATGTCCTGACATCTTGAGCTTGAGGTATGCATAATGCGGTACCGCATTGAATCTCGCAAATGCGGTTCGCCCGAGCAGTGCATGATAACCACTGCGGAACGGGACTATATCGAAGATTAACTCTTCGCTTCGGAAGTTATCTGGGGATCCGAAGACCACTTCCAGTGTAATTGAGCCTGTCCAATGGGCCTCTACGCCTGGAATGACGCCCTTAAAGGTCGTTCTTGTGGGTTTGATCCTTGAGGGTCTATACCCATTTTTTGCACCATGTCCTGATAAAGCAGGTTCAGGCTGCCGCCGCCATCCATAAGGACTCGAGTGAGGTGAAATCCATCAATGATTGGGTCCAGAACCAGTGCGGCGAATCCGCCATGACGGATACTAGTGGGATGGTTCCTGCGATCGAAAGTGATTGGATAGGAGGACCATGGGTTGAACTTTGGGGCGACTGGCTCCAATGCATATACATCCCTGAGCGCACGCTTCCGCTCCCTCTTGGGGATATGGGTTGCGTATATCATTTTCACCGTCCGCACTTGTGGGGGAAAACTCTTCTGTCCTATGGTGTGTGGCTGCCGGGGCTCCTCCTCGTCATCGCTATGTGGCCCCTTGTCCTTGTTTTCGGCAATTAACTTGCCGGCCTGCTTGAACACCCAACAATCCCTGTTGGTGTGATTGGCTGGCTTTTCTGGGGTGCCGTGTATTTGACACGAGCGATCGAGTATACGGTCCAAGCTGGACGGACCCGGCGTACTTTGTTTGAATGGCTTTTTCCGCTGACCGTGTTTAGAGCCTTTGAATCCGGCATTCACTGTCGTATCCTCGGTATTATCACTGTTAATGCGGCGCTTATGTTTGTTGCGACGTGACCTGCTATTGCCGCCCTTGGTATCAGAAGTACCATGGTTCTTTGATATGTTATTACTACAAGCCAGCCAGCTGTCTTCTCCCGCACAAAAGCGGGTCATGAGTGTCGTGAGGGCTGCCATAGATTTTGGCTTTTCCTGACCAAGGTGCCGGGCTAGCCATTCGTCGCGGATGTTGTGTTTGAAAGCCGCTAGGGCCTCTGCATCCGGACAGTCAACGGTTTGATTTTTCTTTGTTTGGAACCGAGTCCAGAATTGCCTGGCTGATTCTTCTGGCTGCTGAATTATGTGGCTCAAGTCATTGGCATCTGGTGGCCGCACGTAAGTGCCCTAAAAGTTGTCGAGGAATGCGGCTTCCAGATCTTCCCAACAGCTAATGGACTCTCCTGGCAAGCTGTTAAGCCAATGCCGCGCTGGTCCCTTGAGCTTTAGTGGGAGGTATTTGATGGCATGTAAGTCATCACCGCGGGCCATGTGGATGTGGAGGAGGAAATCCTTGATCCATACCGCAGGATCTGTTGTGCCGTCGTATGATTCAATATTTACAGGTTTAAAACCTTCTGGGATTTGATGATCCATTACTTCGTCTGTGAAGCATAAGGGGTGTGCGGCGCCTCTGTATTGGGCTATATCGCGACGCAGCTCGAATGGGTCTTGCCCACTGTGTTCGGCCCGACTGGATTTACTTTTACTGTATCCGGCGTGAAGTTTATCGTCTTGCTTAGTGGCGCGCCCTCATGATCCGTAGATCGATCTTGCATGCTTTGCTTTGTCCTCAAATATGTCTCGCAGGTCTGGCGTATCTCCCCATGCCTTTTTATTTGAATGGCGTCGGGGTGCAGGCTGAGTTTTTGGCTAGAATGCCTCTCTATCGCGACCATGAGGTGGTCGACCAGCCCCGTCATACGCTTCTTCCTCAAGTCGGGGTAGCAACTTGCATTTTGGGTAACTCTTGGAGGGGCGCTCGAGTTTATATTCCTCGGCCGCGAGGACTTCAGTCCATCTGTCAGCTAGCAGATCTTGATTAGCTTGAAGCTGTTGCTGCTTTTTCTTAAGGCTATTTGCCGTGGCTATAAGCCGGCGTTTGAAGCGCTCTTGTTCGACAGGATCCTCTGGCACGGCGAATTCGTCGTTGCCGAGGCTTGCCTCGTCTTCGGAGGGGGCATGTAATTATCATCCTCCGCCTCTCCATCTGCCGCTCTCTCAGGAGGGCTGGCTCCTCCATCCTCCTGCTCTAAATCTTGCTGGAGGGGATTGTTGTTGTCTTCGGCACTATCCGGAGTGTTATTATCTCCTGTGCCGGCATCACCACTTTTGCTTTCGTGGGACTTAGAGCGGCGCCGCTATCGTCGGCGCTTGGGTTGCTTCTTGGAGGGGTCATCCCCTACTATCTCGTCGCCATTGCCTTCTTTGGGTGTATCCACCATGTATATATCGTATGATGAGGTGGCTGTCCAGTGCCCTGTGGGCATTGGTTCCTCTTCGTCTCCCGCATCGTCGTCCATACCGTCGATGTCTTCAGAGTCGAAGTCGAGCATGTCAGTTAAGTCATCGACAGTGGCTACTAAGTGGGTGGTGGGTGGGCCGCGAATTTCTTCGTCGTCCGCATCCCAGTCCTGCCAGACATAGTTTGGCCAGGATCCTCCTGACAAGGAGAGAGACCTTAATGAGTTCAGTATGTCGCCAAAGGGCGAGTGCTGAAAAATATCCGCGGAGGTAAACTCCATGATCGGCACCCAATCGGATTCGATAGGAACAGGCGCAGGCGGCTCGGAGTCCATGGCCGGAGAAGGATTCGGCAGTTTAACAACACGGCTCTCGTGCAAGGTAAGGTTGATGTTTGGCTCGATCACCGCTGAGGCTAAGGCCTCCGTGGCAGGGTCCATCCACCCGTCGATGGATGGCACAACTGGCTCCGAATTGAGGGTCGAAGCGGCTGCCTATGCGATCTCCTGAACATTGTCCGACGGTAGAGCTAAATCGTACTCATCGTGACCGCGTGACGCACAAGGCAGATGCTCGAATCCGTCGAAGATCAAGTCTCCACGGATATCGGCCGTGTAGTTTAAGCTTCCAAACCTGACCTGGTGGCCAGGGGCGTAACTTTCAATCTGCTCCAGATGGCCAAGCGAATTGGCCCGCAGTGCAAAGCCGCCGAACATGAAGATCTGTCCGGGGAGAAAAGTCTCACCCTGGACTGCATCGCTATCGATGATAGTAGGAGCCATCGAGCCTAACAGCGACGACATAGAGGAACTCTCAATGAAAGCACCAATGTCGGTGTCAAAACCGGCGGATCTTGGGTAGGGGTCCCGAACTGTGCGTCTAAGGCGGATGGTAACAGGAGGTAGGGGACACAATGTTTTACCCAGGTTCGGGCCCTCTTGATGGAGGTAAAACCCTACGTCCTGCTTAATTAATATTGATGATATGGGTAGTACGAGAGTAGATCTACCACGAGATTGGAGAGGCTAAACCCTAGAAGCTAGCCTATGGTATGATTGTCTATTGTCCTACGGACTAAAACCCTTCGGTTTGTATAGACACCGGAGAGGTTAGGGTTACACAAGGTCAGTTACAAAGGAGGAGATACACATATCCGTATTGCCTAGCTTGCCTTCCACGCCAAGTAGAGTCCCATCCGGACACGAGACGGAGTGTTCAATCCTGTATCTTCATAGTCTAACAGTTCGGCCAATGGAGATAGTCCGGCTGTCCGGAGACCCCCTAATCCAGGACTCCCACAGTTAGGATTAGTGGAACTGCCGTAATGTGAATGGACGGGATGACTAGGAGCGAACTGCCATAGTATTGAAGGATGTGCGGGGACGAGTAGGAGCAAACTGCCAGAGTGCGAACGGCAGGGTAGTGGCTTTCCATTCTCCCATGATACGGGCTTCCGAGAGCCCTTGGATTTGAGATTGAATGGTTGCATGGCGTGATTCTAGACCTATGGGTGAATATCCTATCCTGGAGGGTTATTCTGCAAATTTTCAGCAACTTAGCATGCGACCATTTGATCTCAGATCCAAGGGCTGCCAGCAGCCCATATCATGGTCGCGCCTACCATGACCGTCGCGTCGCTCGCGCGGTCGTGCCCTTGGAGATTTAACACGATGCGTTAGGCTATCTGATGTTGGCATCTCATACATAGTCATCACTTAGTCACTCATACTACAACAAGGTTTGCTATAAGGTTGGCTATAAGTGTATTTTTTTACTCCTCTCTATCTCTTTCTTTGTAATCCCTCCGTCCCATAATATAAGAACGTTTTTGACACTAGTGTAGTGCCAAAAACGTTCTTATATTATGGGACACAGGGAGTACTAGTATTTATTGCATTTGCCAAGGAGTGACCTCTTCCAATGAAATGGTGTTGCTAAGTTTGCTTCATTTAATTAGCTATAGACTCAAAATTGTCTTTTCACCTAGGTACACGCGCTTAGCACCGTTTCTTCCTTGGGTCACCAAACTAGTCTCTCTCTTCTTGATTAACTTGCCACATCAGACTTTATGCCTATGTGGCAAGCTTAAGCACCTGTAGGAGCAAGTAAAAGTAAGTACAATAGTGCGCTTTACACTACAAAAAATACACTTCCGTGATGATACGTGTTTGTCATAGTAGGTCGCGTTTTATGTCATGCATGTACATCCATGACAAATTTATGACAGAATCAAGATAGTCATACCTGTGCTGTCATAGAAGTGTTCCATGACATTGCCAAAATTATCATCACGGAAGTGTCCACTTCCATGACGATAAATTGCGTGTCACAGAAGTGCTTTCGTCAAGGGTGACCGACACGTGGCATCCACCGTAACGGAGCGCCGTTAAGCTATCGGGTCAGATTTTGGATCCGATAACCCGTTAACAGCCACGACCAATGCCGATTTTCCACGTGTAAAATTCTCATTGGCTGACGGATCCACGCGTCAGCTGAACGTTGGCACATGTTTCACTCATCCAACGGTCGAGATGGCCATATGATATGTTGACACATGGACCGGCCCAAAAGTGGCCCACAAAGATTAAATGGGCCGACCCAAGCGAAGGCCCATAAGATTTAGCGGACCATAATGGGCCGGCCCAGCTAAAGGCCCACAAAATTTAGCAGACCATAATGGGCCGGCCCAGCTAAAGGCCCACATGATTTTGCAGACCATAATGGGCCGGCCCAGCTAAAGGCCCACAAGATTTTGCGGACCACAATGGGCCGGCCCAGCTAAAGGCCCACAAGATTCTGCCGACCATAATGGGTCGGCCCAGCTAAAGGCCCAACATTCCCTGTCAAATCGGCCCGTCAATGGCCTGTCCTAAACTTGTCATCAACGCGGCCCATGGTCACTTCTGGCCCGTTAATAGTCCGCTAAGTAATTGGGCCGAATTACGGCCCGGTGTATTTCCGACCTGTTAAAGGTTCGGCTTCATTTGGGCCCATTTACATGCCATCAAAACTTTCGGCCCATAAACGACCGTGAAGGATTTGGGTCATATTCGGCCATGTCTTACATTCGGCCTGTTAGAGGCCCACTATAGCTTTGGGCCACTTTCGGCCTATTGTCATTTTCAGCCTGTTAACGCCGGACGTAAACCATGGGCCATATGTGGCCCAACGTCATATCGGGCCCATTAACGGCCCATATAAAAATGACGATAATCTAGCCCGACCGAAGTTCCGGCCTGTTAAAGGCCCGTGTATTAGGTCGGCACATTTACGGCCCATCCGGATTTCGGCCTGTTAAAGTCCAGTGGGTTATTTGGCACAATCAGGGCCCAATCTCACTTTCTGTCTATTGAAGTCCCATGTATTTTATGGGCTCGAGATATTTACACCTGTAAATGGCCTATTTTTACTGAGGGCCCAAATTATGTTTAGGCCTGTTAAAGGCCCACTATGGGCACATGCCTACCAGAAAAAATATGAAAGCTTATGCTGATTTAGGCCCAGATATTTTTAGTGGGCTACATGCCAATTTCATCCCATAATTGTTTTTAGCCCAATTGGAATGGGCCCGACGAATGTTGGCATGTTGGGCTCCTACGAAGGTTTCGGCCGAATAAATTACTAAGATAAACCTACACTATACAAAAATAGCGTCGTAATTACTGCAGCCCGAGGCAACATCATAAATGTTGTATCACAACAAAATAAATTCCAACCATACAACAAAAGGCCTGTTGGCATAAAGTTTGTAGTCCTTCCATATAAAATCACCATCAGATGTATAGAAGCACAGATCATTTGACCTGAGTGCTAATGTTTCAGGCTGTAGAATCTGATGGAGCAGCACGATCTCCACCTTTTTTCCGCCATTGCTCTTGAACAACAAAGCGAATGTCTGATAGTCTGGTTTCAAAACCATTCATATCTTGACGACATTTCTCAACCACTATTCTTGTTTCCGAAACAACGTCCATTAGGGATTGGACTTGTGTGTGGAGCACAGATATATCACTCTGTCAAGCAGGAAGATTTTGTTCAGTAGGCGATTTGGACGAGGTTACCTTGACAACCAACCCAGAATTACGCAGGAAGGTGCTTTTTGCACTGTTAGTGGAGAGATACTAACGCACTTCAGCAAGAGGTGACATTGTGCCTGTAGCAGCCTCGTCACCTTCAGGTGGCTGTGGCTGTTCAATCATTTGTTCCATAGTTTCCTGAAAGTTTGAAATTGTAGATTAGTGTACCAGATAAGTTACTAATGAGAAAAAACAAACAAAGTAGTTTAAATGTTTATACATAACTTATTTTGGTGAACTACTGTAATACATTAGCATGTATTGTAGTGCCAACTACATAATAAAATCACTTTCGGAACATATGTCCATGTAGGATGCCTACTGTATTGTCTATTTCCTCACATTCGTTGACATCTAAGGATAAAGAGACATGGTTTAAAGTAGGATGAACATAGTATGACATCATTCATATCATGGGCAAACAGATATAAAACAAACATGCTATTTTATCATTGTGTGCGCACGTGAACATAACAACTAGATTACAGATCAAGACCAAAAGAATATCATTCATCTCTTTTAAACCATGTAAGGTGAAATGATACGTTAAGACAACTATGAATAAAAGTGAACAGAGTAACTGACATTGGCTGCAAACCAAGTAGTTAAATGAACACATCATAGTACCAATCAGTTCAAGGCAGGAGGAGTAAGGACTTACAACAGTGGCTTGAACTGGTGTGCTCATGCCCTTCATCTTGCTGGTGTGGCAATCCTTGAAGATTTGCACTACATTCGGTTCAGGTTCTTTTTGGTCCGCATGGGATTTCCTTTGTATTTGGAACAAGTCAATATAGATACGATAATATGGCACAAAAAAAGAAGGAAGTAGTAGCTATTTACAAGAGCCTCACAGTGTGCATTATAGCTACGAGATCCTGTGGTCTGTTGGAATTTCACTTTAGAACGGTTGGTTTTGTTCTTCAAACAGTTAGCCTAGAAGAAGATACACTTGTAAGGCACATACATAAATACAAGTTCAATATGTGGTCTGATCAAATACATATAGCCTACCTGATACTTTGGATCAGACCAATGTTTAACGAGGGCTGTCCAGTCTTTATCTATAATATACTCCACTAGAGATGTTTGGACGATTTCATTGTTAGCCTTTCCTTCAAAGTGAGATTTTCTAAGGTGGTACCGATATTGTCGCAGAGCAGACTGAAAAACATGAGTGCATGCTTGTCTAGTTGCATCATCTTTCGGATCCAACTTGAACCTCATCTGTTGAAAAAAGAATGTGAGTCTTATTAGGAGGAAGCTAGAAAGTATGGGACAGAGCAAGACAATATTACTAATTGCGATGAATAACATTACTTATGGATAAATGGTCAAGGAAGGTGTTAAACTGGGTATTGTCTTTCTCGTTCCTGTACTGGATCCACGTTGGGAGGATACGTGCATGACACCTAACGGCAACGGCTGCCCCTGATACTAACTTGGCTGACTCTGTAGCATCATGTGGCCTTTTTACACCTGCCTCAAAATGGATCTCCATTCTTCCTCCTTTAGATTTTGTTAACCTGTCAAGCATTATCCCAGATGTCTGTTTCTGCTTGCGCCGTGGTGCTAGTTCAACAACGAATATGGAAAGTGTTAGTGTACATCAAACCGTGAGAGTACATATAAAGGAGCATGCAACCGCAACTTGACTCGGTCAGGTACCGTCTTGGTGTTGATGATCATGAGGTTCATCTGATCTTGCCAAGTCCTATTGTGTCAGCAGTGCTTCGGAAGTAGTGTTAGGTGTGAAGGCAGCTTGGGAACTGGCTAGTTCCGGAGCAAACAAACGAGTAACTGGTTGAGATACTGGTACAGTTGAAGCAGATGCTGCAGTTGGTGGAGCAGGTGATACTGTGTTTGTAGATTTAGCCGGTGGACTTGGACCTTCTACTGCACTATAAGTACCAGCAGAATCTCGACGGCAGAACCTTTTCTGTTTCACCCGACGAGTAACAACACTCCCTACTATATTATTTTCCTTGCTCTTTTTTGACTTTGCCATGTCAAGCTGTAACCACAACACAAAAGAATAAAATGACTCTTCAGAACTCATTGATGCATGATACAGACAAGCAATACTTTTTCCCGTTCCCAGACTTGCCTGCCTGCGGCCTGCGGCGTGGCTCAAAGGGGGGCCCAGCACGGCCCATCTTCACCAACACAGACCCAAGACCCTCGCGAGGGGCCTAGCCTCGCGGGGCGGATGACGCGGAGCTTCCTCAGACACGGCCTCATCAGGCTGGCTCGCGAGGAGGCGGAGAGATCAAGGCGGGGTACCTCACGAGGTGCCCGTGACGCAAGCCATGACGACCGAAGGCGCCAGGCGGGTGCCAGCCCGCGCAGCGTCCTCCTTTCCTCTTAGGTGCAAAGGGAGCAAGCGCAGCCGCGGAGTACCGAGGCCTCAGGCAAAGGTTGCCATTTCGGTGCAACAAGACCAAGACCAGGAGGACTGCAAGACGGAGGTCATTGTGGAGCCCAAGACGGCGTCACCACCAGAGCTTTGTGCAGGCGAAGACTACTTTTGTCAGGATAGCTGGTACTAGTTGTCCCCCTTCAAATTAGCCCGCCATTATTGGCTCCCTTCCCGCTCGATATTTGGGAAGAGGACCAGGGCCTCTATAAATAGGACCAACCACCCACAGAACAAGGGGGGACGACAGGGGGACGAGAGAAGGAAAGAGAGAGAGAGAGAAGGGCGACTGAACCCCTCCCGGCAGTTCATCGCCCCAGCCAAGAGCAGACCCTCATGAGGCTGTTCTTCCTTGTATTGTTTATCATCATTAGCCCAAGAGGCAATCCACCACGCCACACACTGGAGTAGGGTATTACACCACAACGGTGGCCCGAACCAGTATAAACCCTGTGTCATTCGTGTTGTTCTTTCCATTGCTTAGATCTTAGCGAGGCGGAGGGGTGCAGGTAGGTAGGAGGCGAAATCTCCGCGCACACCCCAGTGTTCGAACCTCAAGGGTCTGCCGGAACCCGAAATCCGACATTTGGCGCGCCAGGTAGGGGTGCGCCGGAATCCACCTTCTACCGCTTCGTGCCCCGTCGCGTCGTCATCACCATGTCCGGCGACCAGGCGGGCAACCCAGATCCATGGGCGGCATGGCCCGCCCGCGCAGAGCCGCTCGCCTCGGGAGAC
Organism: Triticum urartu; assembly: GCF_003073215.2. Taxonomy (NCBI): domain Eukaryota; kingdom Viridiplantae; phylum Streptophyta; class Magnoliopsida; order Poales; family Poaceae; genus Triticum; species Triticum urartu. The sequence goes on along the minus strand of NC_053022.1, from coordinate 440,160,519 downwards.
CCCGTGGCCCAGGCAGCTCGCGGTTCGCAGGGCGCTGCGGGCCGCGGGCGACGCGGACAGGCTTGAACAACTCTCACACCGCGGCAGGCGCGGTCGGCAGCAAGGGCCTCCAATCATGCCGCAACCACGGCACCGTACACCTGCCGGGAGCAGGCGAACTCGAGGGCCGCGCTCACGGTGGCCCGAGAGTTGCTGCAGTGCAGGATGCTGGAGGGCGGCCGCGACGTGCTGCTGGAGCGGGTGGCAGAGCTCCTGGGCTTCGCCGCCTCGGGGGCTCACCCCTTCTGCACCCAGCTCCCATCTCAAGCCCAGGGTGGCCCGCGCGGGGGCTCCGCGTGCGCCCGCGGGCTCCAAGGCTACTCCAATGCCAGCGAAGCTGTCAGCACCGGACCGGCGGCGGCGCTGCCCCCGCTCCCGGTCTGTGAAGAAGAAGGACTCGACGCGACCCGCGGCCCCAGTGGACAGCCGCGCAGCCACCCCACGGTGGGCGCGTTAGGCAGAACCGCGTGGCACGCGGAGCACTACGGCATGGCCTTCGGGATGACGGCGCCAGAGGAATACGTGCCCCTCATGATGGACCAAGGACACCCTCACGAGAGCAAACAAGGCTCGCTCCTCGGCCCAAGCTGGGGGGACGAGGCACTAGAAGCTGAGCCTTTCCAGGAGCCCCGGGACGGTCCCACTGGCCACGCTGGAGGCAACGATTATCGGGTACCGCTAATTCTTCAAGAGCAGGCATACGCTAACCATGGATCGCAGGAGGTGCAGGTCGCCACAGCGAGGAGCTGCCCCGCTCCCACAGTCTCATACCCCTCGGGAGGAGGGCGCAGGTGGCTGCAGGAGAGGGGCCGAGATCCGACATCACCACCACGGCGTTCGGAGCAAGGTGTTGTCAGGAGGTAGGCCCTCTGCTGGGGAGGTGCCTCAGGGCCTGCCCCTGGCGGAGGACCCGTGGTCGTCGGGGGAACTGTTGACGACCGCTCTACCCCATCGGCGGTCTCCTGGTTTCCGGTCGTCGTTGATGGAACTAGAGTGTGGCGCAAGGCGGGGCCCTCATCTGGCGATATGAAGCAAGGCCAGTACCTGTGAAGAAGGCCCAGTGCCTGTGAAGCTCGCCGCCCCGTGACACTCTCACGTAATAATGAGTGGGGCTGTACACGCCCCGGAGTCTCAGGGGTGCCGGCCTCAGGCCCTGGGGCTCCCTCCCACGCCCAGTGGCAGCACTTAGCTCTGCGCTGGTGAGAAGACGTCCAAGACTAGATTAGGTGCCGGACGCGGCCTTTTGTCTGCTTTCGTTGCTTTTCCCTTTGGTCGTCGGTTTCCCCCGCTGGATTCAAGTTGGATTCGAATTTGAGATTTGTGTGTGTTCGGGGAAGGGGTGCTTAGTCTCGTTCGAGCAATTTCTCGCGTTTTGGTTACCACTTCGCCTCAGCTGCCTCCCCTCGTGAGCCCCTCACGAGCTGGGTCAGGCCTAGCTTGCGCGCAGCCCAGGCTGCCGCTGCCGCGTCCTCTCAGGAGGGTGTTTTGCTGCAGGTCCTACGGATCCAATCAGGGAACACTCGGGACACCACAACCTCCCACAGGCTACCTCAGGGCCAGCACGGGACCAAGGTAAACTAGCCGACCAGCGCGTCGCTTAAGCCAACCACTTGGCGCGAGCGCATGGGCAATGTAGCGACTACTAAGACGATGAACACAAGTTTTACATAAGGGGCTCCCCCTCTCAAATGCTCTCACCGCCATCAGGCCAAAACCTGAGTTCTATTCATGCAGGGCAAGGAAGTAGGAACGATGCACAATCAGTCGGATAAATCCCCCAATGCGTCCTCAGGAGCACCACCCGAGCCGCTGCTGGCGTCGCTGAACTCGCCATCGCTGTCCGTGTCGCCGCCAGCGGCGTCAGGGCCGTGCACCGCACCGCCCTCGTCGGCAGCCACAATCACGCCGTCGTTGTCTGAAGCGAAGGCCCTGATAAGATCATCCACATTGTCTTCCACCCAGTGCGCCAGGTCGCCTCGGACGGCCTAGGGGACTGGGGCGATGGCGGCGGCGAAATCGAAGTGGGGATCCATGTTCCAGAGATGGTTGAAGACGCGGGAAAAGGCACGCCCGAGCAGGGCGTGGCTCCTCTCCTCCACCAACCTATCAGCCCTGACCGACCGTGCCTCTAGCTGCGTCACCATGTTAGTGAAGAACTGAAGATTGCCGGCGTAATTGACTGCATGCGGCTCGCCAACAGCCGCCTCGCAAATGTTTCCCAAGGCTGTGTTGGCTCTCTCCCGGAGCGTGGTGAGCATGGGGCCGTGCCCATGCTCCAGGATCCGCCGCTGACGTATCTCATCCGCATTCTGGCGCGCGACGGCCTCAGCCTCCTCCACCCGCTGGTGAAGAAGGAGCACCTCGGCCTGGGAGGCGGTTAACTCACCTTGCGCCACCTCAAGGGCGGCCCGAAAAGCATCGGCCCGCCGTGTCGCCCCCTCCAGCTTGGCTCTCAAGGCAGCAGTCCTGCCTTCAGCCTCGGCCCGGATCAACCCAAGCTTCTCCTCGAACTCGTGCTCGAGGTTCAAATGCGCCATCTCCACTCGACGTCTGACCTCCTCCAGGACACGGGCCTCCTGTGCAGTGACATCATCCTCCGCCTGCGTCACTAAGCGCTCCCTCGTCTCCAGACGCTCGTACTCGCGGGTACGTTCGGCGGCTTCCAGCGTCAGCGCCTCCTCACGCTTCTGGAGCTCTGCTGAGTCGCCAGAGGCCACCTTCATCGACGTGAGGGCTGCCTCGCGCAGCTCCCCCTGCTCCTCCAGTGAGTGGCACCAGGCCAGGAGCTCCCGAGCCCGCTCCTCCACCACCGTTCGCCGCTAGTATGCTTCCCGGGCCTCCTCAGCGGCCCAAGATCGAGCCTCCCGAGAGGCCACCAGCGACGCCTTGGCCTCTGTGTCGTCAAGATCGCGCTGACGGCGCGCAAGGGCGATGGCGCCCCCAGCTCGCGCCTCTCTGCAGCCAGGCGCAGGCCCTCGGCCTCAAGGCGCGCATCTTCATCAGCAAGCTCCTCACCAAGCAGGCTTACCGCGTCAGCCGCCCTTCGAAGGAATCCTTGGCGGAGAGCGCGACGCTCCCGAGCACGCTCGAGCACGTCTTCCACGCCATCATCTGCCCCAAGCAAGCGCCGAGGGCCACGAATCAGCACCCCCCTCCGAGCTGGGAGCTGGCACCCTCGCGACAGCCGGGCACGCCGCGCTAGAAGCCCGGCCTGGGGCCAGCCCGTCCCCAGGTGAAGAGCGCATGGAGCGCCTCAGCCAATTGCAGTCCATGACCAGGCGGGAAGCCCACGGCAGGCTGGCTATGCCACGAGAAGGCCTGCGCAAGAGGATCGCGAGGTGCGCAGGGCCACGATGCGCGTCGGGACGGTCCACCTCTTCGATCGCCCTCACCACAAGGGCTCTGCTGCTCGGGGCGCTTGAGGGCGATGGAGGGGGCGAAGCCAAGGGGGACGGAACCTCAGCCGTCTCCGCAAGCTCGGCTGGAAGGGGCCTGCAGAGCAAGGGTCAGTAAAAGCAACAGAAGGATCGGGAGCTGGGAAAGGAGAAGGCTTACTAATCAGTGGTGAAGTACTTCCTACGCTTCTTCAGCAGGTGACAAGGGTAATCGTCGCCCAGGGCCTCCCTTCTCTTCCGGAGGGCCTCAAAGTCCACACGGAAGCTGCCCAAGAGTTGGGCGCAGGGATCAACCTGCGACGAAGATGGAGCGTCAAGGCGATCTACGTCAGGGATGCCTGCCTGATACGCGCTGCCAATCGCCTCGCCAAGGGAAGCAGCCGGAGCCTCAGGGGCCTCAGTCGCAAAGCTGAGGGCAGCTTCTCGTCACCCTCAGCCTCAGCGGCACGGGCCCCGAGAGCCGCTCCCTCATGGGCATCGCCCGGCGCCGTCACCCCGCCGGGAGCCCCCTCGGCCTCTGGCGCCTCATGCCTCCCTGCTCCGCCGCTCGAGGAAGAGCCGCCTTGGCCGACTGGAAGGGCGGTCACCACCACTGGGTTCTCGCGAGGCCCCTGGAGGCTGGCGGGGCACGACCCCCACTGATCAAAGATAGGCATCTGCTTCACAAAATCGCCCCTGCTCTGGCAGAGGTATAGCAAGGCCCCTCCCTGCTGGATGCTGCCAGGGTTGGGGTCCCCAGTCAGGGTCAAGAGCGCTGTCCTCAGCACTTTAGGAGTTAGGTCCTCTTCTTGGAGCCTCATACAATCATCGCGCCCGCTGAAAGCCCACATCCGGCAGGAGTGGCGTTGGAGAGGAGCAACACAGTGTAGCAGGAACTCCTTCACCACCTTGGGCGCTGTCACGCCAAGCGACCTCAAGAACGCGAAGCAGTGCCAGACGAAGATGAGCCGGGGGCTCTCAAGCGTCTCCTGGCCCCAGCCTGAATTGGGGACAGCCGGCAAAGTTGGCTTCGATAGCAGGGGGCTGGGCACCCCTGCGTCCACATACAGCCACCGCTCGCGGAACCCAGCCGCGAGCGGGGGGAGCTTGAAGTCAGTCCTAGAGGCCGCACCTCATACGTGGCAACGAAGCTCACGCACGCCCAGCATTGGGTAGGGTCGACAAGGCACAGCGAGAAGAAGTGGCGTAGCAAGGCAACCGAAGGAAGGATGCCCATCATAGCCTCGCAAACAAAGGCGAAGACCGAAAGGAGGGTGATGGATTCAGGACCCAGATGCATCATGTGGATCTGATACTGGGAAAGCACGGCATTGAAGAAATCAGAAAAGGGAGGAACCAGACCCGCCCACAGGGCGTCGGAGAAATAAGGGACCTCGGTGACTATCTTGTCGATGGAGGAGTGGGACGCGGGCCAGGCCGTCGTCCTCCCGCATTCATTGAAGATAGTGACCAACGGCGGCGGACCGGGTGGAGGCACGGGTTTCTTCCCTCTTCCCTTCTTCGTCGGAACCATGGCGATGGGAAAAGGGGGGGGGTTCGAGATTGGTTCGAGAACAGAAGCTGGAGTTCGAGCGGAGGAAGGACAGAGGGCGCTCGAGTGACAGAAAGGGGAGCGGTTGTGTACAACTACGAGTACGCCTAGCATGGCGCAAAATCAGGGGGCGTGGGGGGGGGGGGCAGTGCCGCGCACGTCCAATCAACCGTCATGCGGCGCCCAAGGCCACAGGCTGTTAGGGCCTGCGGCGCTTCGCCCTTGCCCTTCTGCCTCCCTGCACGGCCAAGTCCGGGCGCACCTTGGGCCCGGGGGCTACTGTCGGCATTCTGGGAACGGGGGTCCCCAGACTTGCCTGCCTGCGGCGTGGCTCAAAGGGGGGCCCAGCACGGCCCATCTTCACCAACACAGACCCAAGATCCTCACGAGGGGCCAAGCCTCGTGGGGCGGACGACACGGAGCTTCCTCAGGCACGGCCTCATCAGGCTGGCTCGCGAGGAGGCGGAGAGATCAAGGCGGGGTACCTCACGAGGTGCCTGTGACGCAAGCCATGACGACCGAAGGTGCCAGGCGGGTGCCAGCCCGCGTAGCGTCCTCCTTTCCTCTTAGGCGCAAAGGGAGCAAGCGCAGCCGCGGAGTACCGAGGCCTCAGGCAAAGGTTGCCATTTCGGTGCAACAAGACCAAGACCAGGAGGACTGCAAGACGGAGGTCATTGTGGAGCCCAAGACGGCGTCACCACCAGAGCTTTGTGCAGGCGAAGACTACTTTTGTCAGGATAGCTGGTACTAGTTGTCCCCCTTCAAATTAGCCCGCCATTGTTGGCTACCTCCCCGCTCGATATTTGCGAAGAGGACCAGGGCCTCTATAAATAGGACCAACCACCCACAGAACAAGGGGGGACGACAGGGGGACAAGAGAAGGAAAGAGAGAGAGAGAGAAGGGCGACTGAACCCCTCCCGGAAGTTCATCGCCCCAGCCAAGAGCAGACCCTCGCGAGGCTTTTCTTCCTTGTATTGTTCATCATCATTAGCCCAAGAGGCAATCCACCACGCCACACACTGGAGTAGGGTATTACACCACAACGGTGGCCCGAACCAGTATAAACCCTGTGTCATTCGTGTTGTTCTTCCATTGCTTAGATCTTAGCAAGGCGGAGGGGTGCAGGTAGGTAGGAGGCGAAATCTCCGCGCGCACCCCCGTGTTCGAACCTCAAGGGTCTGCCGGAACCCGAAATCCGACAACTTTAATGTACGACAACCGTATGAGGATGGAATATGTAAGAAAAATAGGACGGCATGACATATTCATAGCTACGATGTGCAAACTAAGCAGAAGGATTTTCAAGAAAATATTTGTAATGCAAGCTAGACACCATATGAAAGATGCAACCAATATTACTCTGCCAAGTTAAAAGTGTCTTGTCATAAGTGGCAATTCGAAAAATTAGAAGTAGTACAATGTAGAAATCAATGCAAGATGCAACTACTATCAAGCTGCCATGTTAAAAGCATCTAATCATGATTGACTGATGTGGGATACACAACAGCAGTACTTTGATGTAAGAACATGGTATGATAGATAGATGCAGTGTATTCTAGACACAGAAAGCCATGTCATATGCACATGTATAACGTATAAACTCAGCAGGTGCAAATTAATCAAAATAGAAGAAATACAGGCTAGACAACATATGCAACATGAAACCAATTATCACACTGTCAACTTAGAGCAAGCACCTGCGATGGTGGAGTACGGGAGATGAAATCATCATGTAGACTTGGGACTTCAACTTCATTAGCAGTAGCAGTGGCAAATCTAGAGAGTCTCTGTTTGCGTCGGTGCGGAGGACCACCAACATCCCCTAACTTACTCTTTTCCATCCTATTTTCTGATATTGCCTTATGAAGTCAAAACCACAAGAAGATGAATAAAATTAGCTCTACATAACTGGTTGATGCATAATACAGACGAACACTACTTTGATGTAAGTCAAGCGCAGGATAGGAGGATGGAATATATACAAAAAAGATAGCGTTTCATATTCACACGTACGATAGGAGGATGGAATATGTATGAAAAAATAGTAAGCGGAAGGCATTTCAACAAAATTAGAAGAAATGAAAGCTAGACACCATATGAACATGCAACCAATATCACTCTATCAGGTAAAAAGTGTCTCGTCGTAAATGCCATTTCAAGAAATTAGAAGCAGCACAAGCTAGAAGACAATGCAAGATGAAACCTACATCACAGTCCCAAGTTAAATGTGTCTTATGGGTAAGTGATCGTTGCAGGTATAAGTTGTAAGCTACACAGATGCAATTCAACATAATCAGAAGCAATGCAAACTAGACATCATACGGAAAACGCAACCACGTATAACAGTACCAAGTAAGAGTAAGCACTTGTGATGGTGGAGTAGGGGAGATGTGCTCATCATGTACACATATGTTCTAGAAACAGGAACACATGTCATATTCACAGGCATTATGTGTAAAGTAAGGAGATGCAATTCAAGTTAGAAGCAATTCAAGCTAGACATCATACGCAACATGCAATGTAACGCCCTCAATGCGGCTATATCTCCCACATGTCGAAGCACGACTTAGAGGCATAACCGCATTGAAAGCAATGTCGCAAGTGAGGTAATCTTCACACAACCCATGTAATACAATAGGGGAAAAGATACATAGTTGGCTTACAATCGCCACTTCACACAAATACATGAATAAAGCATTACATCATCCAAATACACTCAAGGTCCGACTACAGAACCAAAATAAAAGAAGAGCCCCAAATGCGACACGGTCCCCGATCGACCCCAATTGGGCTCCACTACTGATCAACTAGAACGAAACAACACAAAGGACAAGATCTTCATCGAGCTCCTCCTGAGCTTGGTTGCGTCATCTGCACGGACTCATCGGCACCTGCAAGCTGGTTTTGGAAGTATCTGTGAGCCACGGAGACTCAGCAATCTCGCACCCTCGCGATCAAGACTATTTAAGCTTATGGGTAAGGTAAAAGGTATGAGGTGGAGCTACAGCAAGCGACTAGCATATATGGTGGCTAACAAACGCAAATGAGAGCGAGAAGAGAAGGCAAAGCACAGTCAAATAAAGTATGATCAATAAGTGATCCTATAACAACCTACGTCAAGCATAACTCCAACACCGTGTTCACTTCCCGGACTCCCCCGAGAAGAGACCATCACGGTTACACACACAGTTGATTCATTTTAATTAAGGTCAAATTCAGGTTTTCTACAACCAGACGTTAACAAATTCCCATCTGCCCATAACCGCGGGCATGGCTTTCGAAAGTTCAAAACCCTGCAGGGGTGTCGCAACTTAGCCCATCACAAGCTCTCACAGTCAACGAAGGATAAACCTTCTCCCGAGACATTCCGATCAGACTCGGCATCCCGGTTCTACAAGACATTTCGGCAATGGTAAAACTAAACCAGCAACACCGCCCGAATGTGCTGACAAATCCCGATAGGAGCTGCACATATCTCGTTCTCAGGGCACACTCAAATGAGCTCTCCATACAACTAAAACCAAACCTCGAGTTTCCCCGAGGGGGCGCTGCACAGGACTCTAGTTTGGACCAACACTCAGAGGAGCACTGGCCCGGGGGGGGGGTAAAATAATGATGACCCTCAGGAGCGCGACTCCCAAGGGAAAAGAAAAGGCTAGGTGGCAAATGGTAAAACCAATGTTGGGCATTGCTGGAGAAGTTTTACTCAAGGCGAACTGTCAAGGGGTTCCCATAATAGCCCAACCGCGTAAGGAACGCAAAATCCGGGAACATAACAGTGAGCATGATAAGCAGGTGGTAGGTATCGCAGCATCGGCATAGCAAAAGAGCGAGCATCTTGCAAGCAAAGATAGAAATGATTTCGAGGGTATGATCATCTTGCCTGAGATCCCGCAAGGAAGAAGAACGAGTCCATGAAGAAGACAAACGGATGTAGACGAACGGGTCCTCACAACGCGACGTTATCGGAACCAACCCGAAGAAGCAACACCGGAAAAGAGCAAACACCATAGTAAACAACCGCCACAAAATCATGGCACGGTGCGCAAACAAGTATGATGCATGTCCGGTTTAATGAGGCATGGCATGGCAAAGTGCACAAACAATCCTACAAATTAAGTGGAGCTCAATATGCAACTCCGTTGCATATTGACGAAACACCACGTTCAAGTTATTTAGTTCGATCTCGTTTATGTACCCAACAATATTAAATGTTGTTAAACATGGCAAGAGGGTGAAGCAAATGAAAACTACCTATCTAGGCAAGTTTAAATGAGGCCGGAATGACAAACAACAAGTCCGGAAACTCCTCATGTGCATATTTTGGTTATGGTACTGTTATGCCCTAAACACAATTTTAGAGTTAGTAAACATGCAAGAAAAGTGCACCATGTTAAACTAGGCATTTTTCTACCCCATTTACACATAAAGTTTGTTAAATTCCGAGTTACGGTTATTTAGTTATGAATTAAAGCATTTTAGCATGACATAGGAGCAAATTTAAACAAACATCATTTTAAGCATTTTAAACATGGGTGGAAGTAGCATATTATGAAACTAGATGAAATTCTAGTCACATTTCATATTTAAAGTTTTTACATGCGATGCTTAGTTTGTGAGATATTAAATGTATGAACATGAGGGTCTTTTCTGCAAAACTGCAAACTCTGGGATAAATAGACAAATTCACAGATCCTGAAAAAAACATCAACGGGCTGAATCTGGTGCACTGCTGGGCTGAACAGAGAGGAGGGGCTGGGGGATCTGCTCACAGCGGGCCTTGGGCCGGTTGGCAGATCTGGCCTGGTGCGGACGGAGCGGGTGCAGTAGGCCGACTTGGCACAGGCCGGGCCCTGCGCTGGGTATCGGCCCATGGGGAGGTGGCCGCGGTCAACGAAGGAGTGGGTCGAGCAGTTCGGGCTCGTCCTCGAAGCAGGACGACGACGGCAGCCTAGCGCAACTTCGGCGAGGTCTAGGGGCGTGGGACAGCCAGAGACGAGGTGGGGAACGGATGCGAGGCAGCGGAGGACGACGGATCCGGAGGCAGCGGCTTTCGCTTCCGGGCGGATCCAGCAGCGGTGGTCGAGGGCGGCGCCGAGGGAGCTCCGGTGCCGGCGAAGTCCCATGGCGGCGATGGCGGTTACCTGCTGGAGAACGGTTTGACTGGGGGTGAGAGGAAGACGTGGTGAGGAGAAGGAAGAGAGGAGGAGACGAACGGCAGGGACGACAAGACCTGGGTGGCGGAGGAGGTCGTTGGTGGGCGTGCTCCGGCGGCCTTGGTCGCCGGCGCGGACAGCGGGGCGATAGGGAGAGGAGATCGGGGCTCCCCCGATCTGGATCGAAGGTTGCGGCGCGCGGGGTCAGGGACGGGCCCCGATGGGCTCCGCGGGCTTGCCCCGGGCCTGGGCGGGCCACGGCGGCGCGGGATGCCAGGAGGGACGCGTAGCGGCACGGGAGAGGCCACAGTGGGCGGCTGGCGGCGGCGCAGCCACTCACGGCTTGCCAAGTGGCAGGGTGCGGCTGGGCGGCGCCGGAAAACAAGGTGGAGGCGGCGGCTGATGGTTTGGGGCGCGGAATTATAGGAGGAGTGGTAGGTAGCTGCCCAAAATGGAAGGGGAGGTGGTTTTTATAGGGCACGGGGTTAGTATTAGGGTTTGGAGGGGTTTTGAAAGCGTTTCGGAGCGTCCGATCACGATCCGGTGGTTCCGATCCAAGGGGGGGTTTAGAGAGCTAGTTGTGGGCTGAGAGAAGAGAATAGAGAGAGGCCCGACGACTGCTTCGGAGACCAAAACGTCCGATGATAGACCGGCTATACTGCGACTATAGTTAATCGTTGGGGCATCAAACAAACTCCGAATGCGATGAAACTTGACAGGCGGTCTATCTACACTATAATAAGACCACACGCCAACTTTCATCCCATTCTGAGAACATTTTCCGGCCACTTATAAAATACTATTTCGGACATGCCGCGGGCGCGTGCAAGTGTGTCTGGGCTCAGAACGGACAACGGACGGAACTGGGAGACCTGGACTAATGCAAGTTTCAAAAACATGATGATGCAATGCAGATGATGACATGGCAAGATGCAACACGAAAGCAAATGACATGGCAACGACAGCGAAAAACTGGAGGACACCTGGCACATCGGTCTCGGGGCGTCACAACACTCAACCACTATGAGAGGATCTCGTCCCGAGATCTAGAATGGCACCGGAGGGAAAACGGAAGAGAAAGAGAAGCGGTAAAACTAAGTTGCTTATTTGACAAATGAGTGAAACCAAAGAACCTTGCGAGGTTGAACAAATTCGAGAAAAGAATACAACGAAGGTGAACTAGGTCGAAAACACTCCGTTAGAGAAGAGGGACAAAGAGCATTGCGAAAAACCTTGAGGTTGAAGGGCAAGATATATATTGAAAACACTCCGGTTAAAGAAGGGGAACAAGGAAGACCAAATTCGGGCAGCACTCCGGTTGAAATGAAAATAATTGAATAAGAACTTGATAAGGAGATAGAACTTAAAAAGAGGGCACGACACTCTGGTTAAATGGGCAATCATGAAAAGAACATGATCTTAGACAAACGAGATGATGGGTTGAGAAGAGCAACATCAATAGACCTTCGGGAGAAAGAATAGGATAAGGATAATTGAGACAAAAGAATGTAGAAGAAAAAGCCAACTTTTGCTACAAAAGAGCTTGAAAAGGCATCTTAAGGAGAAGGGTCGAACAGAGTTGTTGGAAATCCAACAATGAAAAGAGTAAGCTTGATATGGTCTTATGGAATACATCTCAAATTATGAGGTGACAACCTGCCACTCATGGGAAGCCGAATTGGATTGATATGAGCAAGGAGACGAGAAACTTATATCACCGGGAGGATAAATGAAGAACTTGGGTCCTTTATAAACACCATAGATAGCAACAAACCTTAGGGAAGGCTTTAGGTGAAATATAACCCAAGATAATTCCAATGACGAGATTGATGGATTTAAAATACCTCATTCTTAATAACATGTGAATCATGAAACATGAACTCAAATTATCAAGAATGACATAATACCAGCTCCAATGACACGGTTGAAAGAATTGCACTCCGGATGCAAGATGAAGAAACTTAAGCTCCTTAGAAAAGAATCTTGATGAACGCTTCGAGAAGGAAATAAGTCCTTGATAAACCATCATGTATAGCCTCCAAGAAGAAACTCCGGTAACAAAAGAATAAAAAGAAAGAGAAATTGAAAACACAAGGTGAATCCTTGCAATGATTTAGATGAATCTTCATGACGATATAGTTGAGAGGGCTTGGAACTCCGGTAAAAGAAAAGATGAATAATTGAGATCAAGATTTTTTAATGAACCTCCGGAATAAGGAATTAAATTTACTCGATGAAAACAAGAATAAGAATTACATTGTGCGTATCCTTCACCAATTTAGATTGGTGAGAAGCAATGGATTTGGCATACTACTTATTCTCGTAGAACGGATTAAGATAGATATGGAGCAAACTTGAGAAGGTCTTCAACGAACCACCGGAAGGATTGAAAACAACGAATAATTGATATGATAACGAATAACGAGAGCTCTTGAACGAACTACCGTAAGAATTGAAAACGATTGAAGAAAAGATAAAGAAAACACCGGGAAGAATTTGAGAACGAATGAAGATACTTGAGAGTATTTAGATACAAGTGAACGAAAAGATCCTGAACTGATTAGATGATATTGCACGAAACACCGGTAAGATTTTAGAGAAAAAGAGCTGAAAGCTGAGAATGAAAAATTCTGAGAAGATAGCCTCTGGAGAATCAAACTGAAAAGAATCTTGAATAGCCCCGGATGAGTGAAAAGAATTCTCACAATCAAAACAATTATGAGAGGATGGCCTCAAACTAGAACCACGAATCTTTGATAGAATGAAACAAGATTCAAGGGAAAATTCTTCTTCGGTCTTCAAATGTAGAGAATGTCGACGAGGAACACCACCAAATAGTTGAGATACTCCGGGATGAAAATTAGCAAGGTTGAACCAACGATGAAAAAAAATGAAAAATCTTCGAGAAAGGCATTTGACTGATGACAATTCATTCTTACGTCAAACTACGAAAAGAATTTGAGAATAACTCTGAGAAAATAAGAAGAGTCAGGTAAGATCCTGGGAAAAAGGCCTGTGGGTTAGGGCCCACTCAAAATATACACCATAGAACAATTTGAAGGAGAGATTGCATCGGTTGAATTAAATGGCTTGAATAAGATAGGACCTCGAAATAGCTTGAATGGATTAAGAGTGGAAACACGAATCTTCTGAGATATCTTTAGCACTCCGGAACAAAAGAATAGCAAGCGGGGAAGATTAAGAGGTGCACCGGCATAAGTAGGCATTGGGAAAAAGAAAAGGAGTATGCTCAATACCAAAGCTTGAATTAAATCCACCGGAGAAGAAAAATGAGTGAAGGGTGACGAACTTGAAGCTTCGTTGGCATCTTCCTGAGAAACAACGGATAAGAACATTGACGTAAAAGAATGGAGAGACTTCACAACATCAAAATGATACTTGAATAAGAAATCTGGTTCCTTGAAGAAAAGGGTGGGAGGGAGGGAAAACAAAGGCAACTTGGAGACGGATGAAAAAACACCGTTGAGAAGAACTGAAACTTGATCTTGCGGTTGTTGAAATGATCAGATCCACTTGAAGAGAAACACGTCGGTGAAAAGAAATTGGCAAGACAATCTCGACTATCATGAAGGATTGGTATTCACAATGGAGTATGAGAACACCGCTTAGGAAAGGTATGGAATCAACATTTGACTTCGAAGCAACTCGAATACCACAACTCAAAACAAAACAAAGGATTGGCTTGCAAAATAAGTCGGAACAAACATATGATAGAGATTTCGTCCGAAGTTTTCGTGGTGGGGCCTACACGGGCTCGATCGTACAACACCATCATGTACAAGGCAGTGCACATGATATACGAAGCGTCCCCGAGTCGGCATAGCCAAGGACTCTTTAAGAGACAACGAGACCACTGTAAAATCGACCGTGAATAGGCGGACCACTAGACGTCGAACCCCAATTTCATATCATACATCTATCGGAAAGATATCCTAAGAGCTACTTGAATTCCCACTTATAAACTCCCGAAATTTTCCCGGTTATGCAATCAGGTGTTGGGCATACAGGGGAAGCATAATATCTCACCCAAAACTAACAAATCCTACATCCAGCTGTATCCATCCTTCCACACATAACCAAGAAACCTTTGGAAATCATCTACCTCAACCTTCGAAAAGCATCCGTTATACGAGTTATGGCAATACTCCCGAACTCCTGCCCCAGTACTGGGTGGCGTCGAGGTTATCTCACCAACAACTGCATAAAAGAGATTTTCGATGTCGGCGTACTAAACTCAGGTATTCCAGAACTGCAACGATAAAATTGTGACGACAACACCTCGGAGCTCAACTCCCCGGGACACTGCCACAAAACTCCTGACAGGAGGCACCAAGACAATGTTCTCGTCCCAAAACCATCAGAACGATTCCAAGATACCCGCGTGATCCTAAATTTTTTTAGTGAAATTTGAGAAGAGAAGAGTCAAAACTCTACGTCAGGATGCCTTACCAGAGCGATGAGGAGACTGGGAAGTAAAAAGAATTCCTAAACTCTCTGATATATAATTCCTAAATAACTCAAAACATTTTTCTAGACACAACAACGGCTGCTAAAAACGATCAAGCAATGGGGGCTCCTAAGGTCGGGGAAGGCTCTAATTACCAACTTGTAACGCCCTCGATGCGGCTATATCTCCCATGTATCGAAGCACGACTTAGAGGCATAACCGCATTGAAAGCAATGTCCCAAGTGAGGTAATCTTCACACAACCCATGTAATACAATAGGGGAAAAGATACATAGTTGGCTTACAATCGCCACTTCACACAAATACATGAATAAAGCATTACATCATCCAAATACACTCGAGGTCCGACTACGGAACCAAAATAAAAGAAGAACCCCAAATGCGACACGGTCCCCGATCGACCCCAACTGGGCTCCACTACTGATCAACTAGAACGAAACAACACAAAGGACAAGATCTTCATCGAGCTCCTCCTGAGCTTGGTTGCGACATCTGCACGGACTCATCGGCACCTGCAAGCTGGTTTTGGAAGTATCTGTGAGCCACGGAGACTCAACAATCTCGCACCCTCGCGATCAAGACTGTTTAAGCTTATGGGTAAGGTAAAAGGTATGAGGTGGAGCTGCAGCAAGCGACTAGCATATATGGTGTCTAACAAACGCAAATGAGAGCGAGAAGAGAAGGCAAAGCACGATCGAATAAAGTATGATCAATAAGTGATCCTATAACAACCTACGTCAAGCATAACTCCAACACCGTGTTCACTTCCCGGACTCCGCCGAGAAGAGACCATCACGGTTACACACACGGTTGATCCATTTTAATTAAGGTCAAATTCAGGTTTTCTACAACCGGACGTTAACAAATTCCCATCTGCCCATAACCGCGGGCACGACTTTTGAAAGTTCAAAACCCTGCAGGGGTGTCCCAACTTAGCCCATCACAAGCTCTCACAGTCAACGAAGGATAAACCTTCTCCCGAGACATTCCGATCAGACTCGGCATCCCGGTTCTACAAGACATTTCGGCAATGGTAAAACTAAACCAGCAACACCGCCCGAATGTGCTGACAAATCCCGATAGGAGCACATATCTCATTCTCAGGGCACACTCAGATGAGCTCTCCATACAACTAAAACCAAACCTCGAGTTTCCCCGAGGGGGCGCTGCACAGGACTCTAGTTTGGACCAACACTCAGAGGAGCACTGGCCCGGGGGGGGTAAAATAATGATGACCCTCAGGAGCGCGACTCCCAAGGGAAAAGAAAAGGCTAGGTGGCAAATGGTAAAACCAATGTTGGGCATTGCTGGAGAAGTTTTACTCAAGGCGAACTGTCAAGGGGTTCCCATAATAGCCCAACCGCGTAAGGAACGCAAAATCCGGGAACATAACAGCGATATGACGGAAACTAGGGTGGCAAGAGTGGAACAAAACACCAGGCATAAGGCCGAGCCTTCCACCCTTTACCAAGTATATAGATGCATTAATTAAATAAGATATATTGTGATATCCCAACAAGTAAACATGTTCCAACAAGGAACAACATCTCCATGTTCTAACAAGGAACAAACTTCAATCTTCACCTGCAACTAACAACGCTATAAGAGGGGCTGAGCAAAGCGGTAACATAGCTAAACAACGGTTTCCTAGGAAAAGGTGGGTTAGAGGCTTGGTTCAATAATATGGGAGGCATGATAAGCAGGTGGTAGGTATCGCAGCATCGGCATAGCAAAAGAGCGAGCATCTTGCAAGCAAAGATAGAAATGATTTCGAGGGTATGATCATCTTGCCTGAGATCCCGCAAGGAAGAAGAACGAGTCCATGAAGAAGACAAACGGATGTAGACGAACGGGTCCTCACAACGCGACGTTATCAGAACCAACCCGAAGAAGCAACACCGGAAAAGAGCAAACAACATAGTAAACAACCGCCACAAAATCATGGCACGGTGCGCAAACAAGTATGATGCATGTCCGGTTTAATGAGGCATGGCATGGCAAAGTGCACAAACAATCCTACAAATTAAGTGGAGCTCAATATGCAACTCCGTTGCATATTGACGAAACACCACGTTCAAGTTATTTAGTTCGATCTCGTTTATGTACCCAACAATATTAAATGTTGTTAAACATGGCAAGAGGGTGAAGCAAATGAAAACTACCTATCTAGGCAAGTTTAAATGAGGCCGGAACGACAAACAACAAGTCCGGAAACTCCTCATGTGCATATTTTGGTTATGGTACTGTTCTGCCCTAAACACAATTTTAGAGTTATTAAACATGCAAGAAAAGTGCACCATGTTAAACTAGGCATTTTTCTACCCCATCTACATATAAAGTTTGTGAAATTCCGAGTTATAGTTATTTAGTTAAGAATTAAAGCATTTTAGCATGACATAGGAGCAAATTTAAACAAACATCATTTTAAGCATTTTAAACATGGGTGAAAGTAGCATATTATGAAACTAGATGAAATTCTAGTCATATTTCATATTTAAAGTTTTTACATGCGATGCTTAGTTTGTGAGATATTAAATGTATGAACATGAGGGTCTTTTATGCAAAACTGCAAACTCTGGGATAAATAGACAAATTCACAGATCCTGAAAAAAACATCAACGGGCTGAATCTGGTGCACTGCTGGGCTGAACAGAGAGGAGGGGCTGGGGGATCTACTCACAGCGGGCCTTGGGCCGGTTGGAAGATCTGGCCTGGTGCGGACGGAGCGGGTGCAGTAGGCCGACTTGGCACAGGCCGGGCCCTGCGCTGGGTATCGGCCCATGGGAAGGTGGCCGCGGTCAATGAAGGAGTGGGTCGAGCAGTTCGGGCTCGTCCCCGAAGCAGGATGACGACGCGGCCTAGCGCAACTCCGGCGAGGTCCAGGGGCGTGGGACAGCCAGAGACGAGGTCGGGAACGGATGCGAGGCAGCGGAGGACGACGGATCCGGAGGCAGCGGCTTTCGCTTCCGAGCGGATCCAGCAGCGGTGGTCGAGGGCGGCGCCGAGGGAGCTCCAGTGCCGGCGAACTCCCATGGCGGCGGTGGCGGTTACCTGCTGGAGAATGGTTTGACTGGGGGGTGAGAGGAAGACGTGGTGAGGAGAAGGAAGAGAGGAGGAGACGAATGGCAGGGACGACTAGACCTGGGTGGTGGAGGAGGTCGTCGGCGGGCGTGCTCCGGCGGCCTTGGTCGCCGGCAGAGGACGACGGGGCGACAGGGAGAGGAGATCGGGGCTCCCCCGATCTGGATCGAAGGTTGCGGCGTGCGGGGTCAGGGACGGGCCCCGATGGGCTCCGCGGGCTTTACCCGGGCCTGGGCGGGCCACGGCGGCGCGGGACGCCAGGAGGGACGCGTAGTGGCACGGGAGAGGCCACAGTGGGCGGCTGGCGGTGGCGCAGCCACTCACGGCTTGCCAAGTGGCAGGGTGCAGCTGGGCGGCGCCGGAAAACAAGGTGGAGGCGGTGGCTGATGGTTTGGGGCACGGAATTATAGGAGGAGTGGTAGGTAGCTGCCCAAAATGGAAGGGGAGGTGGTTTTTATAGGGCACGGGGTTAGGATTAGGGTTTGGAGGGGTTTTGAAAGCGTTTCGGAGCGTCCGATTGCGATCCGGTGGTTCCGATCCAAGGGGCGGGGGTTAGAGAGCTAGTTTTGGGCTGAGAGAAGAGAATAGAGAGAGGCCCGACGACTGCTTCGGAGACCAAAACGGCCAACGATAGACCGGCTATACTACCGCTATAGTTAATCGTTGGGGCGTCAAACGAACTCCGAATGCGATGAAACTTGACAGGCGGTCTATCTACACTATAATAAGACCACACGCCAACTTTCATCCCATTCTGAGAACATTTTCCGGCCACTTATAAAATACTATTTCGGACATGCCGCGGGCGCGTGCAAGTGTGTTTGGGCTCAGAACGGACAACGGACGGAACTGGGAGACCCGGACTAATGCATGTTTTGAAAACATGATGATGCAATGCAGATGATGACATGGCAAGATGCAACACGAAAGCAAATGACATGGCAACGACAGCGAAAAACTGGAGGACACCTGGCACATCGGTCTCGGGGCGTCACATGCAACCACATATAATAGTGTCAAGTTAGAGCAAGCACCTGTGATGGTGGAGTAGGGGAGATGTGCTCATCATCTACACAGCTACGTTGACTGTCCAGCCTTGTGTTGTCTTGCGAATCTTGTTGGGAGGATGGCAGAGTAGAATCTGTAGAGACCCCCTGTTTGAGTTGCTCTGAAGGACCACCATCATCCACTGCCGAACTAATTTCCTTCAGCTGTAATGATTTTGCATTGTGAAGTCAAACCGATAAGAAAAAGGAATAAAATTCGCTCTTCAGAACTCATTCATGCATGATACTGACGAACACTACTCGGATGAAAGGCAAACACATGATGCGAGGATGGAATATGTATGAAAAACAGGATGGTGTGACATATTCACACCTATGATGTGGTAACTAAGCAGAAGGCATTTCAACAAATTAGAAGCACTACAAGCTAGACACCATATGAAAGATGCAACCAATATCACTCTGCCAAGTTCAAACTGTATGGCGTTTCAACAAATTAGAAGCAGTACATGCTATTAATCATATGCAAGACACAACCAATATTACAGTGGAGACTTAAAGGTGCCTTATCATAAGATATAGTATGTACCAAAAATAGGAAAGCGTGTCATATTCACATGTATCATGTGTAAGCTAAGAAGATGCAGTTTACACTAATTCGGAGCAATACGAGCTAGACACCATATGCAACATGCAACCAGATATCACACTACTAGGGAAAAGCCTAGCAGCAGCGCGGGTTTTAGGCCTATTAGTAGCGCGGGGCGATGCACTACTGATAAGGTGCGCTACAGCTAACGTATAGCAGTAGCGTGCCTCCGCCCACGCTACTGCTAAATCGACTTAGTAGTAGCGACTTCCCGAAGGAGCGCTACTGGTAATTAGTAGTAGTGCTTCTCCCTGCCCGCGCTGCTACTATTATTTCATATTTTTTCTTTTTTATTTCATGTTGTATTCGTACACCTTTACACAAGTTTTCATACAACAGGAATTTACAAATTGTTTTTACATCATAAGGATTTATTACATCACGGGGGAAAGAACTGTGGACTAGTTTCAAGTGGATGGACATCCACTTGAAACTAATCCGCGGTTCTTTCAGCCAATGATATAATAAATATCATCATCATCATATCATTAACAAATTATCATCATAATACATCATTGTCATATACACCTCCTCAAGATCATCGTTTTCATCAATGAGACATCACATAGCAAATTGGTCACTAGTCGTAATCACAAGTACTCCTCATCATCAACTCTAACACATTGTATCACATAATAAACATATTGTACCTCATAGGACCTACTACATTCTCTTAGGACCTACTATATTCTCTAAGGTAAAATAGCAGCAAAAAAAAGATAGCCCCTGACTCTCCATTATGGAGAATGGAGATTATCCTGTCTCCAATTCTTGCCTTTCGCTTAATGTTACTTCCAAGAACCTCCTTGCGAATGTCCAAACATTTTTTCCATTCTTTGATTAGCATGTGTTCACCGGTTTTAGAAATCTGATATGCACAGGTGAGCTCCTTAGATTGACCTAGCTGTATGTTCAGAACTGCAAGGCGGCCATTCTGATACATCAAATGAGGCACACAACCCATCGGGATTTTCTGTTGAAAAACATAGTAATAACTTCGTAGTTAGCAA
Organism: Triticum urartu; assembly: GCF_003073215.2. Classification (NCBI taxonomy): domain Eukaryota; kingdom Viridiplantae; phylum Streptophyta; class Magnoliopsida; order Poales; family Poaceae; genus Triticum; species Triticum urartu. The sequence goes on along the minus strand of NC_053022.1, from coordinate 440,140,162 downwards.
TGATGTACTAGTTTTAGAAGTATGAAAAAGATGCACGGATGTCGTAATAGTAAAAAATCTTACCAGGGTATCTCCATAGAAGTTACCGTGGTTCAACACGTGCACTAGTGGCACGTATTGACCATAATTTGGAGGAGTTTGATAATAGGTATTGTAATTCTCAAGATAAATACAATAAGCAATCAGATGACTTTTCTCCTTATAAGTTAATTCGGAGCCATCAGTGTAGTGGGTTTTGTCTACCATCTTCTACACATTCTTTGAAGATTCAAAATAAGCTGTCAATGGAAATAAGCTGTCAACTATTTTGAAATAAACAATATAAATTAGTTAATAACTATGTTTGAGAAACTCACATTGCGGTAGAATCGGAAGCGTATCAATAAGGACCCAAATGTCCATATTGTCTTGCTCGATGTCAGGATCACCAAGATCCATGGTGACAATCATACCCTCATAAAAACCATACATTTTGCAAAGTGCTTCCCAATTTTGGCAACCAAAATGGGTTACGCTGTGAGAATTGTACAGATTTACTTCAAAATCGATATCATGATGGGTCCTTAGGTGTATTTTCTTTGTTTAAAATTTTCATGGTCTTCAAAACCCATCCTCTCCAAGACATAGCGTCTTGCATGGCATGGGATAAGCTAGTCAAATTGTAAAAGATGAAAATTAGACATTGAAATAGTTGAAGTCATGCTTAATTACGAAAAAAACACTTGTCATTATTGCATACCGTTTCAACATCGAAGGTCTCCTCGAGCTTAATGCTGAAGTGCCGATCTTCGTCCAACTCAACGAACATGTCGCACATACCTCGATCGTCGTGGCACCAGCTGCACTCCCCCGGGAGACTGTCGTCGTCCGAGTACGACATTTCCTACATTCATAATTCAAAGATTAAACTTGTATAATTAAATATATGTACTAAAAAACCTAAATTATATCATTATTTTTCGAGAAAATCCAGGCCACTCGATATTTCCTACATATTCTAGCACAAGTCATGCCAGAATTCACGGAAAAATCCAGCATGACCTTTGCTAAAAAAGGACATATCGAGCGCCTGAAATTTGCCGGAACGGAAATTAATCAACACTCCGGCAAAACATAGGCCACTCGGAGGTGTAAACTGAACATGAACGGCCACTTGGGCAACCACATATCCTATTTGAGCAAATATGAAATGTTCAACTAGTTTTATTAATTCAACTAGTTCTTACTAAATATAAACTTACTATAAATAGAAAAAAACTAGTTCTTTCTAAAAATAAAGTAGTTCAACTAGTTATATTAATTATCTTACTAAAAATACATTAGTTCTATTAATTCAACTGGTTCAACTAGTTTATTAATTTACTTACTAAACTAGTTCAACTACAACTAAAGTAGTTCAACTAGTTTATTAATTTACTTAATAAAAATAAAATAGTTGCTTTAACTAAAAAATAAACTAGTTCTATTAATTTTTGTACTAAAAATAAAATAGTTGTATTAACTCAACTAGTTCAATTAAGCACTTACTATGATTAAAAATAAACTAGTTTTTTACTAAAAATAAACTAGTTCAACTAGCTATATTAATTTTCTTACTAATTCTATTAAACACTTACTAAAATTTAACACTAACTAATTTGATGAACTCTAAAATTTAATCCTAACTAATTCGATGAACTCTAAAACTAATTCTACTTAACAACTACTGCCATAATTAGCATCTAATTTGATGAACCCTAACTAATTAGATGAACTCTGAAATTTAACCCTAAGAACCCTAGCTAGGCAGAGGTAGGGGAGGAGGAGGAGGAGGGCGTGCTCACCTCAGGCGTCGACGGAGTTAGGGAGAGGGGCACGCGGCGTCGAGGTCGGGGACGGGGTCGGGGCGGCGGGCGCACGGCGGAGGGCGGCGATGTAGGGGGGGTTGTCGAGGTCGGGGTCGGGGGCGGCGTCGAGGTCGCGGTCGGGGCGGGGGCGGCGTCGAAGGTGTGCGGAGAGCGATGGGTCGTGCGCGGCGGCCAACGACGATGCAGGGCGGCGACAGCGGAGGAGTAGGGATTTGGGGGAAGTGGCCATGGGGGAAGAACGAACCGCGTGGTTAAGTTAAAAGTAGCAGTAGCGCGTTCCAGGAAGTGCGCTGCTGCTACGGTAGCTATAGCGCATTTCTTAACAAGCGCTACTGCTATTCCTTCGCATTTTTATTTGCTTTCCATTTAATTTTATTTTCATTAGCAGTAGCGCCTCTGTTCGTAAACGCGCTGCTACAAAACAAGTAACGGTAGCGCGGTTGTACGTAGATCGTTACTACTATGTGTAGCCTATCGGCTAAGCCGTGGGAATTTTAGTAGTAGCGCTTTTGTACTCGGGCTCGCTACTGCTATAACTGTATCTGTAGCGCGGTTTAAAATACCGCGTTGCTGCTAATTAGCACCAGTGTGCGTTTTTATCATGCGCTACTGCTAATGTTCTGTGTATGAGGTTTTCCCTAGTGGTGTCACACTGCCAAGTTAGAGCAAGCACCTTGGATGGTGGAGTAGGGGAGCGGAGACTTGGACCTTGTAATGCACTATTAGTACAAGGAGAATCGGTACAGATGCTCTGTTTACGTTGCTGCAGAGGACCACCATCACCGCCTTCCTTACTCTTTTCCTTCCACTTTCTTGATTTTGCCTTGTCAAGTCAAACCCACAAGAAAAAGGAATAAAATTTGCTCTTCAGAACTCATTGATGCATGAGACTGACGAACACTACTTTCATGTAAGACGAACACTACATATCACACTGCCAAGTAAGAGCAAGCACCTGCGATGGTGGTGTGGGGGAATTGCGGTGATCAACTAGAGAGCTACCTTGACTATCTTCATTTAGCCTTGCTGTTTCTTGAGAATCATGTGGGGAGGATGACACTGCACTATTTAAACGAGTATGGCGTCTCACAGAAACCCACCAGGGTGACTGTCTCATCATAAGTGATTGACGAGGGATACAAAAGAGCATTAGTTTGATGTACGAACATGGTTAATAGACATATGTAGTATGTATAAAAAACAGGAAGGCATGTCATTATCAAAGGTATAATGTGTAAAGTAAGCAGATGCAATTTAACCAAATTGGAAGCAATACAAGCTAGACACCATATGCAACATGCAACCACATTTGACAGCGCGAAGTTAAAGCAAGCACCTGGGATGGTTGTGTGTGGCAATTGAGATCATCAACTGCAGAGCTACGTTTACTGTCTCCAAATGCTGACACTGCATCCATTAGAGTGCTGAAACGCTTAGTGCTTATCTTCGAATTACACTGGAGCGACTTCTGTCTTTTCTTTTCTGCATTCATCAACACTGCGTCAGAGTCTGAAATACCCATGCATAAAAAAACAATAGTGTGAGTATGGGTGAAGTGTGTGCACAATTAGTAAAGTGTAAAGGTAGCAGATAGTAGGTCGGTGAGAAATAAATGACAGGAGACATATGATAGCTCTACAACATGCATGGCACACTAAATTACTACAAGATTCTATGAAAATAACAGTCGACTGAAAGCAAATAGGTCAGTCCATTTTTTCTGCACCGTCCGATGTACAAAGAACGGGCAGATCGCCTTCATCTACCTCCAGCCAGTCAGTGTTGACGATCTTCCTCGAAACGCCAGCGACCACTGGCCCAGTATTCCTCCCCTGCCTGCACCCTCCCCTCGACCTCACTGCACCGCCGTGCTTGACACCGCCCCACCGGCCATCCAATCAAGCCCCGGCGACCTCCAGATCGGGCGCAAGCAGCTCCTACGCCCCACACCCCTATGATAGACACCGATGTGCCGCTTCCCCGGGGAACAGGCGGACTAGGTGCTCCGCGCGCCTAAGCGGGTGCGGCTTCTTTTAATTGCGGTTTGACTGACCCTGAATTGAAATCCAGGCGGGCTACTGACCTCTAGCAAAGGTGAAATAGTAAAAGGGAGGAAACCTTGTGCATTTAGTATCACGAAGAAGATGCAGTAAGAAGCGCTCAACTAGTTTCTTTCGTGGGATGAATACGGTGTGAGCGGAGACGTAAGATTTGCATGAATAAGGGAAGAGGAGTACCTCTTTCTGCTGGCAGTGCTGTGTCCTCCTTCCATTTTTCCGACGATCTTCTTGTTGTTCGCCGGAAACCAGAAGTTGTGGAGTACTGTGCAGCCTTGGACGAACCCATGGCCAAGTTGTTGAGTGTGGTGCGGTGGCCATCTGTCGGCGGCGGGGAAGCAGATCCGAGGCGGCGAACGACGGCGTAGCGGGAACAGCTCCGGTGCGGTGGACGGTTGCGATAGTGGAGCCATAGCAGTGAGGCGCAGGACGGCGTGGTCAGAGTGGTTCTGGTACGGCGCACGTCGGCATCGGCGTCGTGGAGGCAGCTCTGCCTCGGCTTCAGCTGCTAAGTCCTTGAGGGCGTTGCGGTTGCGGTTTCGTTGGATGATGTCGTCGGGGTACCGGCTCCGGCGTGATGGAGGAGGGCTGCGGTGGATTGGCCGCTATGGGGTGGAGGACGGAGGAGGATGGGGTTTCACGACTAGTGGAGAGGGCGTTTTCGCGCCCACGGAGTATGAATGGGGAAACAGAGGGAGGCGGGGAACTAAGGGGGAACAATGTTTCGGTTTGAGACGCGCTTGTTTGAAATTTGGGGAAAGTTACAAACTTTCCCCCCATCTAAAATTTCGGAAATATTGTGGGTTGGGGGTAGGACAGTCATGTCAGGTGTCCCAAATGTGGGCGGGATAGATTTCGGCCGAGCGCATGGGTAGGCGCCCACGGCGTATGAATGCTTCTCTGAGGCAGTTGAGACTGGCGTCTTGGTGAAGTTACAAACCTACCCCGGTTTAGACCTTTGGACATCGGGCCGATAGGCTACACGGGCCAGAGTCAGGACAATAATTTCCTACCACCAAAACATTAGTCTCGCGCGGTTTCGGGTGACCAGAGGCCTATTTGGCGCTTCGTTCAATATTTGGGAGCAGAAGCATTAGCCTCCTTTGGTTTGTAGGATTTTTGTAGGAATTCTGTAGGATAGGATTTGCAAAGGAAAAATTCCTTTGAAGCCCTTTGGTTTGTAGGAATGGATTCCTATTCCTATGTAGGATAGGAATCAATCCTTCACGTTTTGGAGGCAAAAAACATTAGCCTAGACTCAATGGAAAAAAATCCTATCCTATGCACCAAATGACATCTCTTTCTCTATAGGAATTGACATGCATGTAATCTCACTTCCTATGATTTTCCTATTCCTATAAAATTCCTATCCTATGAACCAAAGAAGGCCTTAACGTTTTTGGTTCTCTTGAATTGAACTTTCAGGATTTGTCAAACTTCACAAATCTTTACTCTTGAAAATCCTAAAGCTACGATTATTTCGGAATGGAGGGGGTACATTTGAATATACATTGTACACGAGTATATATTAAAAAATATGCAACTTACCTCAGTTCATGCATGGTTCCAGATATAATCTCCTTGGTTGCAAAAAAAAGTTAGATATGCGTATGAATATATATAGCATGTTCAAACTCACAACAACTATTGATGCCCCCTTTTACATCTGATTTACAAATGCCATTATCTCGGGTTCAAATAGATGAATGCACTTCCTATGAATTCGAATCTTTGAAACCCCCTTTATGTTGAATTCGACATGTATTCTATTTCGTAGCTAGCAATTTGGAATGTATCCATCCAGGTGACAAATGTATAAAGTGCTTCACACTAACAACATGGAGTGCACTAATTAATGTTTATATATGAATTGCAAAAGCATCCATTGCCTGTATTTCAAACCGCTCTCACTCTATGGATCGACAATATGAAATAAACACATGCACATGCTAGAATTCAATTAACACTACTTTCATGTAAGACGAACACTACATATCACACTGCCAAGTAAGAGCAAGCACCTGCGATGGTGGTGTGGGGGAATTGCGGTGATCAACTAGAGAGCTACGTTGACTATCTTCATTTAGCCTTGCTGTTTCTTGAGAATCATGTGGGGAGGATGACACTGCACTGTTGAAACGAGTATGGCGTCTCACAGAAACCCACCCGGGTGACTATCTCATCATAAGTGATTGACGAGGGATACAAAAGAGCATTAGTTTGATGTACGAACATGGTTAATAGACATATGTAGTATGTATAAAAAACAGGAAGGCATGTCATTATCAAAGGTATAATGTGTAAAGTAAGCAGATGCAATTTAACCAAATTGGAAGCAATACAAGCTAGACACCATATGCAACATGCAACCACATTTGACAGCGCGAAGTTAAAGCAAGCACATGGGATGGTTGTGTGTGGCAATTGAGATCATCAACTGCAGAGCTAAGTTTACTGTCTCCAACTGCTGACACTACACCCGTTAGAGCGCTGGAATGCTTAGTGCTTATCTTCGAATTACACTGGGCGACTTCTGTCTTTTCTTTTCTGCATTCATCAACACTGTGTCAGAGTTTGAAATACCCATGCATAAAAAAACAATAGTGTGAGTATGGGTGAAGTGTGTGCACAATTAGTACAGTTTAAAGGTAGCAGATAGTAGGTAGGTGAGAAATAAATGACGGGAGACATATGATAGCTCTACAACATGCATGGTACACTAAATTACTACAAGATTCTATGAAAATAATAGTCGACTGAAAGCAAATAGGTCAGTCCATTTTTCTGCACTGTCCGATGTACAATGAACGGGCAGATCGCCTTCATCTACCTCCAGCGAGTTAGTGTTGACGATCTTCCTCGAAACGCCAGCGACCATCAGCCCAGTATTCCTCTCCTGCCTGCGCCCTCCCCTCGACCTCACTGCACCGCCGTGCTTGGCACCGCCCCCAGGCCATCCATTCAAGCCCCGCCGACCTCCAGATCGGGCGCAAGCAGCTCCTGCGCCCAACACCCCTATGATAGACACTGATGCGTCGCTTCCCCGGGGAATAGGCGGACTAGGTGCTCCGCGCGCCTGCGGTTCAACTGACCCTGAATTGAAATCCAGGCGGGCTACTGACCTCTAGCAAAGGTGAAAGAGTAAAAGAGAGGAAACCCTGTGCATTTAGTATCACGAAGAAGATGCAGTAAGAAGCGCTCAACTAGTTTCTTTCGTGGGATGAATACGGTGTGAGAGGAGACGTAAGATTTGCACGAATAAGGGAAGAGGAGTACCTCTTTCTGCTAGCAGTGCTGTGTCCTCCTTCTGTTTTTCCGACGATCTTCTTGTTGTTCACAGGAAACCAAAAGTTGTGGAGGATGGTGCAGCCTTGGACGAACCCATGGCCAAGTTGTTGAGTGTAGTGCGGTGGCTGTCTATCGGCGGCGGGGAAGCAGATCCGAGGCGGCGAACGATGGCGTAGCGGGAACAGCTCCGGTGCGGTGGACGGTTGCGATAGTGGAGCCATAGCAGTGAGGCGCAGGACGGCGTGGTCAGAGTGGTTCTGGTACGGCGCACGTCGGCATCGGCGTCGTGGAGGCAGCTCTGCCTCGGCTTCAGCTGCTAAGTCCTTGAGGGCGTTGCGGTTGCGGTTTCGTTGGATGATGTCGTCGGGGTACCGGCTCCGGCGTGATGGAGGAGGGCTGCGGTGGATTGGCCGCTATGGGGTGGAGGACGGAGGAGGATGGGGTTTCACGACTAGTGGAGAGGGCGTTTTCGCGCCCACGGAGTATGAATGGGGAAACAGAGGGAGGCGGGGAACTAAGGGGGAACAATGTTTCGGTTTGAGACGCGCTTGTTTGAAATTTGGGGAAAGTTACAAACTTTCCCCCCATCTAAAATTTCGGAAATATTGTGGGTTGGGGGTAGGACAGTCATGTCAGGTGTCCCAAATGTGGGCGGGATAGATTTCGGCCGAGCGCATGGGTAGGCGCCCACGGCGTATGAATGCTTCTCTGAGGCAGTTGAGACTGGCGTCTTGGTGAAGTTACAAACCTACCCCGGTTTAGACCTTTGGACATCGGGCCGATAGGCTACACGGGCCAGAGTCAGGACAATAATTTCCTACCACCAAAACATTAGTCTCGCGCGGTTTCGGGTGACCAGAGGCCTATTTGGCGCTTCGTTCAATATTTGGGAGCAGAAGCATTAGCCTCCTTTGGTTTGTAGGATTTTTGTAGGAATTCTGTAGGATAGGATTTGCAAAGGAAAAATTCCTTTGAAGCCCTTTGGTTTGTAGGAATGGATTCCTATTCCTATGTAGGATAGGAATCAATCCTTCACGTTTTGGAGGCAAAAAACATTAGCCTAGACTCAATGGAAAAAAATCCTATCCTATGCACCAAATGACATCTCTTTCTCTATAGGAATTGACATGCATGTAATCTCACTTCCTATGATTTTCCTATTCCTATAAAATTCCTATCCTATGAACCAAAGAAGGCCTTAACGTTTTTGGTTCTCTTGAATTGAACTTTCAGGATTTGTCAAACTTCACAAATCTTTACTCTTGAAAATCCTAAAGCTACGATTATTTCGGAATGGAGGGGGTACATTTGAATATACATTGTACACGAGTATATATTAAAAAATATGCAACTTACCTCAGTTCATGCATGGTTCCAGATATAATCTCCTTGGTTGCAAAAAAAAGTTAGATATGCGTATGAATATATATAGCATGTTCAAACTCACAACAACTATTGATGCCCCCTTTTACATCTGATTTACAAATGCCATTATCTCGGGTTCAAATAGATGAATGCACTTCCTATGAATTCGAATCTTTGAAACCCCCTTTATGTTGAATTCGACATGTATTCTATTTCGTAGCTAGCAATTTGGAATGTATCCATCCAGGTGACAAATGTATAAAGTGCTTCACACTAACAACATGGAGTGCACTAATTAATGTTTATATATGAATTGCAAAAGCATCCATTGCCTGTATTTCAAACCGCTCTCACTCTATGGATCGACAATATGAAATAAACACATGCACATGCTAGAATTCAATTGCAGTTGAAGAAAGAGCCTACTCCTGGTACTGTATATTAGTCATAGGGGTGTGTACAAAGTACACGTGAATACTAGGCATTGTGCGTGTGTGTATACTATCGACGAACTAGCCCCCAAGCTTGTATAACATACTAAGGGCCTAGGGTTACAAATCATATATAGTCGGCTTATCACCAGTGGGGATAGAGTCCTCCGTGACTCTAGTAGCTTCGTATTGTACGCCAAGTCCTCCACATGGGTCTTCGTATAACACGTCTCGGTCCAACCTATATGTGGCGCAGGATGGAACCGACCCATGAGTCTTCATGTTGACCCACCACAACTAGAAATGATGTGCCCACCACACCACACACGCAATAGGCCACTAAGAAAATAACCATATACAATAGTACAATGGTATCTAGCTCACGACACGTCTCCATATTTTGTTGATGACACTGACGGACTTTGCATTTGACGCATGCTCCGTATTTTGTTTACGACACTTACAGTCATTATATTTGAAGCGAAAGCACGATATGGTCACTAGACTTCAGAATAAGCTCATCACGGTCACCACATACATTTTGTCGTGCTAACCAACATGTGGTTGGATGGTTAGAGGACAGTGGTTTCTCGAGCCCACCAAGGTTAAAGTCCCGGTGCTTGCATTTATCTTGTGTTAATTTTAGTATTTTCCGGCGATGTACATTCAGTGGGAGGAGACGTTCCACTCGACTACGAGGCACCTATGGTGACTTCGTAAAATCTCAAGATCATATATGCTGGCCCACTCTCTCGAAGGTGCTCATAGGGGTAGGGTTCGCGTGTGTGCGCTTATAGCGGTGAGTGCTTGCGCGTATATATGAGCCCTTGCATCTGTACCGTGTTAAACAAATACATATCATGATTATACGGTCACTGGCTCACCCGTACAACTCCGTATTTTGTTGATGACACAATCAATTGACCAGTCAAACGTTCCACGCGGTGCAACTAGTGTTGCACCATCGGGGCGCGTAACCGTGGGGCCCACCTGTCAGCCCGTATATGAAAGAAAGAAATGGTAGTTTGAGTCTGTACTGTGTTAATAAAATAGGAGTACATTTCAGGGTGATCATACGGTCACTTACTCACCATACAACTCCGTAATTTGTTGATAACACGATCAATTGACCAGTCAAACGGTCCACATTCAGCAGCGCACATTACCATAGGGCCCACCCGTCAGCGCGTATATGAAGGACAGAAATGGTAATAAATTAGTGGTCGGTGGGTATTAGACGTTGTGAGACCTCTGGTTGGCAGTCACCGGTGGTTGGGGGGGCGTTCATTGGGCGGTGGGGTGGGGATCCCCAGAGAAAAAGCTCGGTGGCGGGGGGGTATAGGGATGGCTGGTGCGGCGGCGGATCGGCAGTGGGGAGTGGTTTCCGGGAGGCCGGGCCGGCCGCAGGCGGCGGGGCTGGCGGTTCGGCCGGTGGTGGCTGGCGGCTCACGGGGGTGGAGTTTGATGATAAACTGGAGGACCTTGATTTCATATCCAACGGCTGGAAAATCTAATGACCAGAGATGAAAAAGGTCAGTCGACTGACGTGTAGCCTCACCTGCACGTACACATGCACACATGCAAGACATGCACGCATGTAGGCGTGCAACACTGACACATACACACGCATGCATCCTGGCGTGCAACACTGACACGTACACATGCACTCACGAACACACGCACGTACGCACCCATGCAGGCGAAACGTACCCTTGCACGCACTCAACACTCGCACGCCTGCATGCACACATCACATGACGCAAGACACACGTTCAACCTATACGTGCATGCACCCTTTGTTAAGGACATGGATTGTTACGGGTATTAATCAATCTTATCTATGATAAGCAGAATATTGATGTTTGCAGCGGTCTTTATGAATCACAACGTATCGAACGGGCTATCAACATAGTAGGCTTATCTACATGAAAAAGATGACGTCACACTCAATGAACAATCATCGGTTTATGAAATGCCCGCTTCTGACCGCCTTGGCCCACCAAAGGTTCCTCTGCTGTGCGCTGCCTGCGTTGGGTCACTGACATGCATGCCATGCACCCAAAGAGCCCACATGTCATTGGAAGAATGACGCGGTGTCCTAGGTCAGAGTCGAGGGCGCCACTCGCGGCATGCCCGGCTGAACACGCCTCCGTGCCGCATTCAAACGCCTCCATGAAACCCGCCCGTGTGGAAGCCGAGAAACCCACTCTGGACACACGTCCGCTCATGACCAGGCCGCTCCCCTATCTCCTCCACCATTTTGTCCACTCTTACAATGGCTTACGAAGAGTAGTTATTCCGCATCCAAGCCGGCCGGGTAGCCCGCCGGGTACGAGCTATGTTGCTCGCCGGGTATGAGCTATGTAGCTCGCCGATCCACCTCCCTCCCCTCGCCTGATGGAGCCAGTTGCCACCCCAAGCCGGTGCGCGGTTCAGCAACTTGCCGCTCCAGGCCAGCTCGACGAGGAGCGGCGCACGTGCGTCGTTGCTGTCGTCCACGCCGCCGCCTCGTACCGCGTCTCCCGTTTCTGTGGCCGACACTCCCATGCCGGCGGCCGCGCCATGCAAGCAGCGATAGAAGCCGGGTGCATGGAGAGCAACGAGTCAGTGGCCAGCGCCTCCGCGTCCGCCGCCATTATCGAGGAGAAGTAGAATAAGTGAGGCCGCCGCCACTTGGGTCCCATGAAGGCCACCACGGAGGCGACGCCAGCGTACACAACAGGTGTCTTGCCGGATCCTTTTTTGCGAGGACCTTTGTCGACCCCGCATGAGCTCCACGGAAGAGGGGAATGTTAGGATGAACTCGAGCCGGTGCCGGCCATGGCGAAGTAGTGGCCGGTGATGAACTCGAACCGGTGCCGACCACCATCAGCTTCGGCACCAGCCAATGATATCAGTTGGGCAGTGGGGAAGGAGCCGTCCTTTGCGCTGAAGCATATACCTCCGGGGCTCCCAACAGTCCGGTGATCGTGCTGCCGAACATGAGGAACACAAATTGATCTGCGGGCGACCATTTAGGCTAGGTATTATATACCTGTGTTGTCCAGAACTAGCACTGCATAGTTCATTTGAATGTAATGAAATCCATCATGTTTGTATGAAAATCTGGTATTTTATATGATTTCCTTCATTGTTTATATGAAATATCAGTTTGTCTACGTGTTTGCGTGAATTTCGTCCGGTTGGTTGAGTTGCTGTCATAATATGTGCTGCTACGGTTGGATGGCGTAATTTGCGGGTCGCCGGTCGGTCTGTGGGCGGCTCGGGCGACGTTGTGGGACAAAAAAACACAGCTCGTGTGAGCTCGTCTCCAACGTGCGCGCTGGAGGATGCATGACAGCATGAGCACCCGAGCCATTCCTCGTTCATCGGTGGCAAAGGCACCGGTGGACAAAAGGGTCGCCAATATTTTGGCTACCCCGGGCAAGATCCAAACAGCCGCTCCCAATAGATTCAAATCCCTTGTTCACCGTGGAATTTTGCCATGTGTTGTTTTCATGGACTAGCAAGATGCCCGTGCATTGCACGGAACATCAAGATGCAATTTTTTACAAACTCCCGCATCCATGCAAGGGATAATTAATGTCCTCCTTTGCTAGTACCATGAGGCAAACACCATTAATATTGCATCGATTAGTGTTAGTGGCCTTGTATATTTGCAAATTATAATTTTGATAGTGGCCCCTTGTATATAAAAATGGAGGGAGAAAGATGAGAGATAAGGTGAGGAGGAGTGGGGCGTGGCGGTGACTGGTGGTCAGACTGGGCGGAGGCATGGGGATGGACGGCGCGTTATGTCTAGGTTTGTATCTCTCTCACACACCCCCACGTAGGTGGGGGACGTGCACGAAGAGAAGAGGTGCACGCACAGCGCACGTACTCCCGTCTCTTTCCCAACCACATCCGCGCGGGTACACGGTGGAGCTCATTTATGTACGAAAAAGGCAGCCCACGTGGTAATTTGGCACGTGTACTGGTTTTCCACTTGGTGGAGGGAGGATCGTCTACCACGGGTGAAGAAACAAATTGCAACTTGACGTGTTATGTTAAATTAAAAAAAGAGGCAAACCATGTGGGGCCTACCTTAGAGGCAAGGCTCTATACACTGGAGTACTTTTGATGTGTCCCGTCAACTCGCAGAATGAGGAGAAGCTTGCTTAGTACGCCGTCTCCCCCGCCCACGGGCGCGGTGGCTCGCAGGATGAGGTGAAGCTTGCTTACTATGCCTTACGCCTGCTCCCTCGCCCACGCGCGCGGTGGCTCGCAGCACGAGGAGAAAATTTTACTACTGCCTCCGTTTACTCCTCGTCCCTACTACGTACTTTGGTTAGTACTCCCTCCATTTACTTATACAAGGCCACTATAAAAAAATACATTTTGCATCTATACAAGGCCACAAATAGTAATCGAGACAAAAGTCACTACTCCCTCCTTTCCAGTTTATGTCTAAATTTCAAAATCTCTCCAACCAAGGTAGACGGTGAGTGGTCGAATTAATTTCATATTTTGCACAAGTAATTAGTACGCTCGTTTTTCTCAAGAAGTTATGTTTACCGAGGCATTAATTAGAACGAATGCATGAATGACCACTAAATTTCCATGAACTTGTACATGCATTGGTTAGTTTCCTCTTGACACTGCTTGCATCGGGTGATCTAACGCACCTCAAAATCCAACATGTAATGGTACTACTACTAGTATAGTAGAATTGAGACTTATCAAACGGAAAAACGAATGTTTCTTAGATGAGCACTATAAACCCTAGTGGGTACGTACTCCGTAAAAACAGATTTTTCCAAAACTAAGTCGCTCCCTTTCATGAATTCTGTAGTATACTCCTCCGTCGACGCTCTCTTTCATGAATTCTGTACTTCATGTCGCCGACATACATATAGCAACCAGGTCGACGTGTCAAGCACCAAATAATGTACAGCAGGGGGGACGCACCCCACTCGTACCGGCATGGTAAAAGTGCAAAAGATAACAGGTTACAGACTTAGTGAAAATAACAAGTCAGGAATTTATCATCAGGAAGCAATGTTTACAGCAGGATAACTACATGCTACAGGAACATATCATGGCAAAGCAAGGCATGGCATGAAGCTACTCAAAGCATACAACAAAAGTCCCTTAGTGACCATGAGCCAAAAGGGACCAGAAAATACAATTGCAAGCACGTGAGCATAGCAAAAACATAAACATATTCAGACTTGGTGAAAAACTGGAGCATGGCAAAACAGATAACGAGTAGGTATGTTTACGAGCTCGATGCACTCACTACGAGGCGTTGCATGACAAACTAAGCATACACCCAGCAAATAGATATGGCATAGAAGCTAGACATGGCAAGAATAACAACATAGCATGCATGGATCAACAACAACAAGCTCGGCAAAATTGCTAAACATGTTAACAATCTGCCAGGAACATTTTATAGCAAAAGTAGAGCTCGATTGACTCAAGCTAGGTTGCTCCATAAATGCAAACAAAGCCATGTATGGATAGAGCACAACAATATCTACAAAACATCCTTACTTATCATGCTCAAAAGAGGCACGGATCACTAGAAAACAACATGAACATATGGCATAAAAATAATGACAGGGCAAGGACTTGGTGAAATTCTAAGTCCTTGCAATCAGCATCATTGAGTAAGCTACTTTTCATGCTTGTGCTAGTCACCACGAAGATCACAAAAATACATGGCATACACCTATATAAAGATGGCATGGCATTCTTCAAAACATATGTAGAGCTCACGATCATAGCATGCACATATTAATCATGGCAAAAATGACAAAAGTGCATTTGCTGAAATAGATCTGAAACTATCATCACATAGCCCTCTTCCAACATCATTTCGGGTATCAAGATGAGCTCAAATGAAAATGATGCAATGAGATGAAATGATGTACTCATCGAGACGAACATTTCGATGTGCTGCACGCACGAATCGGAGCCACGATGAGGAAGTTATGGCATGTCAAAGAATGCAAAAATGCTAGGGTTTAGGGACGAAAAAGTCAACCCAAATGAGTCCAGATCCGGTGTGCACGCGGCCCGAGGACGGCCGGAGATCGCTGTAGCTGCCGGAATTACTGTTCACCGGTGATGAAGCTCAAGGCGGCCGGAGGTGTTCATGCGGTGGCCGAAGCGGGAGGGAGCTCGCCGGAGCTGCGGGTCACCGGACTTGGTGGCTCGGCGAGGCTTGGCGGCGTCGGGCGGCAGGGGCGCGGGCGCGGTCGCCGGACTGAGGTGGCACCGGTGATGGCGCGCGGCGGCCGGAGTAGGTGGCGGGCGGCGGCGCGGGTGCGGAGGAGAGGCGCGGGCTGGCCCGGTCGGCGGCGGGAGGGCCCGAGCTGGGCCTGGCGGGCCCGGTCGGCAGCGGCGAAGTGGGCACCGGACTTAGCGAATCCCAATGCGACACATGGCGGACGGGCAGAGCAGACGTGTGCGCCGGCGAGGCTTTTGTTCGGCGGCGCGTGGGGAGGGAGGGGTCTAGGGTTTGCCCGAAAATTTCGGGGGGTGATCTATTTATAGAGGTAGGAGGAGCTAGGAGGCTCCAAATGAGGTGCGGTTTTCGGCCATGCGATCGTGCTCGGACGCTCTAGATGATGGAGGAGGTTTAGGTGGGTTTTGGGCCACTTTGGAGGGGTGTTAGGCTGCAACACACACGAGGCCTTTTCGGTCCCTCGGTTAACTGTTGGAGTATCAAACGATATCCAAATGGCACGAAACTTGACAGGCGGTCTACCGGTAGTAAACCAAGGCCACATGAAAAGTCTCGGTCCAATCCGAAAACGTTTAACACCCGCACACGAAAAGAGGTAGAAAGGACCACCGGAGGACATAAGAGCGCCAGAATGCAAAACGGACAACAGGGAAAATGCTCGGATGCATGAGACGAACACGTATGCAAATGCAATGCACATGATGACATGATATGAGATGCAAGACCAAGACAAAACACACGAAGGCAAACACCCGACAACGATGAAATAAAATAACTTAGTGCCGGAAACGGCAAGATTTGGAATACAAATAAGGTAAATTACATTCGGGGTGTTACAAATATAGTCGGGATTCACTAGGGAGCAAAACCAAGTGGTAGGCTGCTCCTGTCGTGTTGGCATAGCAACTAAAGAGGGTATGTTCGCACACGAAATGGCGACACACTTAGCAGGACCCCTTTGACCTACATGTGGCTCATCCATCGTCTTGTTCCACGTGCGATGCACCAAATTATAGTACGGAGCAGCGGTTGGAATTGGAGGCACCCCGGTCGTAGCACCGCAATAGTAGAAAATGAGCGACCAGGGGTCAAATCACAAAGCCCCACCTTTCCCTCATTAAGCTGGATGGACGAAGCAACCATCATTTCACTCTAGGGCGCAAGAGTATAAAGAAAAGAGAAAACAATGATGCGTGCGGCAGCTACCTAGGGCACCCTAGGGTAGGGGTCTCCAGTATAGATCCTTTTTTTGAAAGCGCCTCCACTACAAATCAGCTTCTCCCTTGTCCTCTTGAAGAAAACCGATGATGAGTGCGGCGGTAGGGTTTGTAGGAGTACTACGGTGTGCGGGTCCATGTCATAGTAAACGGGTTCGAGCCGACGCCTTAAATATGTGTGGGACGCTTGGTTTTACGGGAACGAGGCAACATTTTGGATTCGGGGACCAGTGGAGATATAGTACGTACAAAATATTGTGGACGTAGGTTCGACCGAAAGGCAATGATGCATGGGCCCTGCATTTTGATATACCCGGGGCCGCGTGAAATTTGCTACTCTACTCAAAACTAGTAAGGTACACATGTATTGAACGCATGAGATTTCGAAACCAAATTATGAATAAATACACACTATAGGATGTAAAGCTTTGAGTCATATATGCATGATGTAGATGTTCGTTTAGTTCTTATAGTTCATCTCATTCAAAATCAATAAGTTTTATAAAAATCTTAAGATTCATGGGGTTGTGCATTGTACTCCCTCCGTTCCAAAATAGATGAACCAACTTTGCACTAAATTTGTACAAAGTTAGTGCAAAGTTGGGTCCTCTATTTTGGAACGGAGGGAGTAAATCATAAAGTAAAAAACAAATAATGGCAATTCATTTAGAAAAAATAATCAATTATGATACATAAGATTCTAGAACAAAGGAGAGGTGCTTGTGTTTTGAGGTTTGTGCATTATGCTTAAGTTCAACCATGGAGTCTTCTAAATTGTACATGTGGCAGATCTGGTGGAATGTTGATGATATCCAACGGCCAGTAGTGCTCGGATTTGCCTATCTCTACACTGTCGGGTTAGCTTCATCCAGCGACCATCTTTCATAGTTTTTGGCACACTATATAGTTCTTGTGCCATAGTTGCATGTTTTGGAAAAAAGCTACTAGTGGGTTGTACTATCAATTTAGGAATAGAAGATGTATACATGGAAGTTGTAGGGAAAGAGATGACATGGAGCATTTCAATTCCTATGAGTAGGGATTGGAAAAGAGATGTCATTTGTTTCACATAATAGGAACTTTTCTATTGAATATAGAGATGATATGTTTCTCAATTCCTATGAGGAGGGATTAGAAAAGAGATGTAATTTGGTTCATATCATAGGAACTTTTCTATTGAATATACGCTAATGTTTATTTTCCTTTGAAATTAAGGGAGTATAGGAATCCATTCATATGAACCAAGTGGCTCTAAAGCTATAGAAATGATATCATGTTTATTTCCTTTGAAATGTGGAGTATATGAATCTATTCCTATGAACCAATTGGCTCTAAAGGAAAAAAATCCTATAAAAATCATATCATATAGAGTTCCTATGATATTCCTCGACACTAAAGGATGCTTGAAATTGCTGCGGGTGATACGATGGTCTTTCTTTGTAGACTCCTCACCCAACTTTATAGTTACCTCTCAAAGATGAATGAAATGATATATACATGGTATTGTACATGTGCAATTTGGTACACGAAAACTCAGTAAAAGTTTGCGAGGTTTGAATTTTCAATAAAGCTATATGCACTGCATTTCGGAACGGAGGGAGCATACGGCAGTTGCTAACACTCACGTGGAAGATTTGTGTGTAGGAGGAGTGGATGTTCTGTTAAATGACATGGCAAAACTGACATTGTCGGATGCCGATCTAATGGTCCTTACGACGTTTGTCAGGAAAAGGCTTGTGGCGAACGTTTGTCGGATAATGATTTACGGACACATGCATTGCATTGATACGTGCCCCCCTCTCTCTCACGCACACGCACCCTCATGAGTCACGACTCTCCCGAGTCCTCTCGCAGACTCGCACGTCGCACCCACCGTCTATCTGCAGGTAGACGTCACGCACATATGTTCTCTTCACACCCTACCCTCAGAACTTCTAAAAAACAAAAGACGGCGCGCACATTTTATTTTAGCTCACACGTCACACACTTGTACTATTACTCTTGCGGTGAACGTTCTTTGGGCATAGTATATTGTACTCTCACGAAGAGAAGCGGTGCACACACGCACTAGTTCTCTCACACCCACTCGCGGGTACACGTAGGAGCGCATTTTTTTGAAGCTGGTACAAAAAAATCACTCCACTATATATAAAAGCAGGAGCCTTAGCACTTTCTTTACTAGGGTTCCTCTCGTTCACTCTCTCATGCTCTCCAGATCTAAGCAACACATAGGTGGACACACTCTCTCTCAGCTCACGGCTGGTCACAAATCCGGCCGGACAACCTCGACCGGGGCAGGGGTGTAGGTGCATCGTTCACACTGTCGTCGGCGGCGAGGGAGGAGACCAACGGCTGCCCGCGCGTCCCGATCGGCGGCCGTGTCGTTCTCTCCGAGAGAGCGCCGGCTCGGGAGGGCCTCCGACCCCTTCTTCCTCCCTGCGGTATTGTGGCCAAGATGAGGCCTCCCGACGCCGTCTTTGTGACATGCAGACGACCCTCAGGTATATATTCCTCCGAAACCTGCCTTGCTCTACTGCCCTAGCTCCCTTCGTGTGGATCCTTTTCTACTTCCGTCCGCTGTTCCAAAGCCACCTAGACTTCTACTAAGGCACGTGCTTTGCACGTATGTTCTGTATGATAGATACTCATATACCTTCTTTTTATAGAGAGAAATGGGTACTCGTATCTTGAGTAGATATCATAGTGTGTTTGTTTGCATGATCTAAGGACTATTCTGAAATAAGAAGCAAATCACTTGCACAAATCAAACTGAGTTCCAAGTAAGAATTTGATTACAAGATAAAAGTTGTAGTTTTATTATATGCTGTTTCCTGGGTTCCACTGATGTATAGTTCTAGAGTTGTTTGACGGTTTACATGCATATTTATGGACTATTTTGTGCAACTAAATAAGTCATTTAGGTCTGACAGACACTCATGTCCTGTATTAGCTTGAGGTATAGCTTATGTATGACTCAAATAAAATATTACACTTTTTCTGCGAATAATAAAACCACAATTATAATTGGTTATTCTGGAATGAGAGAACCTAACCCTGAATGGTGGCAACAAGAAAAAACCAGAGTGAACTCCAGGAAATTTAAGCCTGCCGGGAGGCCCTTTGCTTAGAGAGAAGCCTTGGTTGTTTTTTCCTGATTTGTAAACCTTCTCACAACTTTGTCTTTTGCTGTGAACTAGTATATGTTTGTTATGTTCTATGAATCATTGAGATGTATAAAATTGCTTAACTTATGCTTTTCGAGTTTTTTTATGAAGACGAGTTTAATGTGAGTGTTCCACATGAGCGCTGGACTAGCATGTGAATGTTTGGAATTTATTACATTGTGGCCTCAATTAACTGCATGAACCACTGTAACAAGATACATAGTTGCTTATATGTCAGACAGCAGATTGTTGATTGTTAGCTGGTCGATAGCCTAGTGTTGAAGCGAGCTGAGCCAATGTGCCGTGTTTTGCACAGCTTCTTACAAGTGGGGTAGCACGAACAGAGTTTACAAGTACTTATGTATACGTCGGCGCACGGTCCTCGAACGAGTGCTCTATTTCATCAAAACACACACTGCTCGTATGATAAACCGTGACAACTTATGTCTTACCATGCCATATTCATGAAAAAACTAGTGAGGACGCATCTGTTTCGGCAACAATTACGATGGTTCTCACATGATTCACGGGCACACAAAAGTAGCAGCAGTTCCCATAGACGGATTCAAACAGAGTACTAGCCCCAGAGGGGTCTATAACAGGCAAGGTTCGGATAATTAGACACAATCCAAACTACTATTAAACACTAGCTGGGGCAACTATTTCATGCCTCGATCTAATTTGGGCTGGACACAAGACGGACCTTGCCATGAACATCATCGAGGACGTCCCGCAGCAGCTCAATCCTGTGAACCTTCATGAAGACAACCTTGTGGCCTTGCCACTGATAAACTTGTCTGTGGAGGCATGGCACGTCATCTTCCTGCGTAAGCTTGACAAGAACAGTATTCCTCACAAACGAAGGAGTAGCTTTGAACTTCTTGTGCTTGAGTACACCCTGGACAACACGCCTGACAACAATGAGGCTGGAATACAACTCTTCATTGGTATAACCGCAAATGGCTTCCAGGATCCAACAGCCTAAGAACTCTGTTTTCCCAGTGTGTATATTTAGGTCGTCCGCCTCATAGCGAGTGACATGTACAACCACACAATACTTGTCTGCATCAGGGCTCTAATTGAAACAGAAACACATTCTGAGTTACTTTTTAGTATAATAAACACAAGTTATTTAAACCACTACGTATACCATGGCATCGAAGCTAATAAAATTTTGCATTATTAATCACCACATACTTCCTTTTCTAAAAAAAATTACCACATACTTAGATGAAAAACCACAATCGAGATCGGCAAAGAAGGAAATCACCTTGGGCAGCTCAGCGGGGGGGGGGGGGCACATCCTCGAAGGGGGAAAACTGCTCCTGCAGTGCCATGGGGGCTGTAACCTCAAACGGGGCATTGACCATCTCAGTATCTGGGGTCGCCTCGGTGGTTGCCTCCATCTTCTTGGAGCTCTCTGTCTCATGGGGATCAGCCTCCCGCGTCTGCTCCAATATCGGCAGATCTTTTCCTAGTTCTCCTTGGTCCATCATGAAACTGACGAATACTAGGAGTCCACTAAAAGGAAAACACAATCGCAATGACAATGAAACAAAAAAGGGAGTGAGGATCGATTACTGCTTTGCAAAAGTTATTTTTTTCCTCTAAACGAAAATGTACCAACATCACGGATCCGCTTACCTTCCCTTCATTCGGAGAGAAGAACAGTGGCAGATGCAAGTGTTGCCTTTCTTGAAGACGGTGAGGGAGAAGGGGATTCAGCGAAGAATGAAATGATGGTTGCTTCGTCCGTCAAACTTAGACTGCGGGGAGGTGGGGTTTTGTGATACGACGGCTCTTTTACTACCGCGCTATGACCGGGGTGACTCTCCGCCTGCATACTGCCTTCTAATTTGGTGGATGGCATTTGGGCCCGCGCGCTGCATGGCCCACATGCCGGTGAACAAAAGTATAACGGCATTCAGTAGAGGGAGACGTTTCAATGACCTAGGAGGAGCCAGAAGCGATAGAGTGTCTCCACTGTACTAGTAGTAATTGTTTTTCTGGGTAGCTGTAGAGTGTCTCCACTGTACTAGTAGTAATTGTTTCTCGGGTCCCAAGACAAAACAGCCCATCCACACTAGTAAATAGTAAAATCAATTCAAAAACCTAGGTGCTCTTCTTCCTCCTCGCTCCCACCCACCTCACGTCAGCTCGCTCCACTCGTACCCCCAACTCCCTCACCTCACTCCTACAGAAAACCCCGGCTCCCCTTCTTCCTCACTCCTATAGAAAACCCCCAGCTCCCCTTCTTCTTCACTCGCACTACAACTAGGCTCGTCATTCGCTATCTGCTCAAATCCGTGAGCGCGACGCGACGCCCTCGAGGAAAATGGAGTCGACTGACCCCAGCGCCAAGAAGATGTGGCTCCCGCCAGCGGCGACGCTTGTTGTAGATCCCGCACCCGGCAGCGCGGGGAGAAGCGGCGACCCCGCCCCCACCAGATCCCAGGAACCCGTAGAATCTCGGGTGGACCGCATCAGCGATCTCCCAGACGCCATCCTTGGGGAGATCATCTCGCTTCTCCCCACCAAGGATTGCTGCCGCACCCAAGTCCTCTCAATTCGGTGGCGCCCTCTATGGCGCGCCGTTCCCCTTAATCTCGACTGTCGTCAGCTATCTCTATTCAATGATTTTGAAATCCCCAGAGCCATCATCTCCTCCCACCAGGGCTCCGTTCAAAGCCTCTGCATCCCGTCATGCTACCTGAGCAAGCATACCATACCCTGGATGGTGGACGCCTGGCTGGAAGCCCCTGAATTTACAGAACTACAGCTGCTTGAGTTCTACTATTCCCCTGGAAATCACATACCACATACCGAATGCCATGAACTTGTGCCCTCAGCACCGATGTCCATCTCGGGGTTTTCGTCCTCTCTCCACACCGCCACCTTTGCGCAGTGCTACCTACCAGACAATCTGGTACTAAACCTTCGACTCCCATTTCTCAAGAAACTTTCACTTGTGCGGGTTCGTATATCGGAGGCCTCATTGCACAACATCATCCACTCCAGTTGCCCTGCGCTGGAGTGCTTGGTGCTTGTTTTCACAGTTAGAATCGGTTGTCTCCAAATAAAGTCGCCTAACCTTGTAAGAATTGGAATTTCTTTTGACGGAAGGCAGCTCATCATCCAAGATGCCCCTTCACTTCAAAGGATGATCCTTGATTCTAGTTATTCACGGTTGCAAATAATCGTCCTCTCTGCGCCTAAACTGGAGACCTTGGGTGTAATACATGATCTCTGTGCTCATTTCAATATGGTGTTTGGCTCCATAGTTCTTTAGGTACTTTATATTATCATCTACACTTGTAACCATAAGCTGCATTTTAAATTTCTGCGCATAATTTATATATCATCTTGGAGTACACATTTTGTACTAATATTATGTTCTATGCTCAATGAAGAGTTTCTGCATGGATGGCCTATCAATGGTGCTGGATTCTGTCAAGATCTTATATATCCAAATGAATAGTTTTGATCTGAACAAGATTATTGGCTTGCTGCAATGCTTTCCATGTCTGGAGAAGTTGTATATAAAGGTGATAATTTCACGCACATTGGAAGCCCGCATATAGTGTACTAGAATTAACCGTTCAGCTGTTGCTCTTTCGACACTCTTATTTTAGACCTTAATTGTTTTCAATCTTCATGTCTATTTAGGCAACAGGACGGGGTAAGAAAGTTATAACCAATCGGTGGATTCGTAAGCATCGGGATTTTCTCACTTCTCATGAGATTTGATTGAAGACAATAACGCTAGAACAATATGTAGCCAACCGTGCAAACACAAGATTTGTCACATTCTTCCTGCTGAATGCGAGGTTAATATTGTCCATCAGGCTTAAGTTTATCAGCAGCATGGTTTTGATGGATGGATATGTCGAAGAGAAAAAAAAAAGGAGATTCAGGTGGGCAAAAGAGCTTCTAAACATACCGGGCTTCTATTTACAACATACTGTGGTCATAATCCAGTAAATTTTACGACCCAGGATGTTCATTCTATGGACCTGACCGATCCATTTGACTGTGACTGTCGAAAACAGTGTTGGAGTTAGATATTGTTGCCCTTTTCAATCTGGTTTTTTTGTAAACCTGATGAACAATTAACCCTCATGCTTTTGTACAGTTTGTAAGCTGGAGTTAGATGTTCCTTCCCTTTTCAACTCGGCTATGACTGCCATATTTTCTTTGAAACAAGGCAAATGGCTTGCCATTCGTTTAATTTAGAGTGAAATATTGTAACAAAGCCAAACCAAGGGAAATAACATCACTCTCGTTGGCTGCTTGAGCTCACTGTGCATTACAGAAGCCAAGTGATTAGCCCCCACCAGCACCCACAAACTTATTTCGAACTAGCACATCAAATGGGCTATAAATTTTCATAGGAAAGGCTGCATGACCATGACAGATTTGGATTCTGACATTTGGGACCCGCGAGGAAATAGCCTATCCAAGGTGGTGTCGACTTACTAGCCAGTCCACAAACGATTCTGCCTACCAGCCGTTGGATTAACATCCAACATCTGTCGTGTATCTTCTATCTCTTGTCTTCTTCTTCCGCCAGCCACCCAAACCAAACCACCCCGTCGGCTCCGCCTGCTCCCGCCTCCCATGGCTGGCTGCGCCTTTGCCGCCCTACCGTACGTACCCTCTAACATTGGCCAGTCCCTCCCTCTATTCCTCCACACGTCCTGTTATTCTCCGGCGACGTCAGCCCCAACACGCACCCGTGCCTGAACCAGTCAACCCTCGTACTCCCCTCCGCCTGCGACTGGACCAGTGCATCTTCAATGGCTCATGTTCGTTCCATCCGAGGCCTCACCGTCGTCCTCCGCCTTGTGGCCTTGGTTCACTCGCCATGCGCGGTGCGCCGCCCTCTTGCGTTGTCAATGTCGTCAACAACCGAGAGGAACAAGGAGATGACTGTACGTGGAGAGGATGACAGTAGGGACCCATCTGCGTCATGGCAGTACGCAAGCAAGTGCCTCTATAGTACAAGCCCAAAAATATGGTTCCTCCTAATGGTTGGACATCTGGGGCTCACACCATTGTCAACGTAGTCAATAAAAGAGAGAATTACACTACGAGCGGCTGACACCAGGGACCCAGCAAGTCATGCAGTTTTTTTAGGAACAAGCACTTGTTATTTATACTAGCTTTAGCGATGGATCAGGGTAATAACGGGGCTGTGCGGGGGCTGTGGCCCGTCTAGCCAGGTTTTTATTTATGTTTACCACATCATGAGTCCAGTTGTGTTTTTTTCTTGCTGAAAATGGCTAGCCCAGTTCTATTTTTTTAAGAAATACCCAAACAAGGCCTACTTGCCTTATCGGCCATGCTGGGCTGCAAATCTTTCAAGACGAGGAGAGTTTCATTCGGTTTGCCCAGAAATGGGCTGTATATTTTCAAAACACATCAAACTGGGAATTAGTTTCAATTCTTTTTCATTACAAGAACTTAAATTCCATTGATTTTTATGCGTGGACAATTATTTGGATTTTATATTTATATAAATTATTTTTCAAAATAGTTTGAATGTGAATCGATATTTCTGGATTAAAAACAGTTGACCGCACCGAAATATGCAAAATTTCATATACTTTTTAACCGTGGCCACAATATGGGGTGTAATGCTCACAAAAAGAAGACGGGCTCCAAAAAAATTATTAAGAATTAGCAAATGGGCTGTACATTATTAGAAATAATGGCAGATGGGTTGTATGTTGCTTTCCACAGATTTGAGGCTGACTTGTGCGCCTACTACAGGTTGACGCGTATGGTTTCATAAAAAAAAGGTTGACGCACACGCAATGCCCTGTCAACTTAGTCAACACACGAGAGCGGTGACTGTTGGATGTCCATCCAACGGCTGTCGTGCTTCTTTAATCTCTGCTCTTCATGCTCCAGCCGCTCAAACAAGCGCTGATGGGTCTGCCTGCTCCCTCCTCCCGCGGCAGGCTATGCTGTCGCGCAGGCCTCACGGCCCCACCGTACTCCCATCGCTGGCCTAGCCATCCCTCTACTCACCCACACATGCTGTTATTCTCCGGCGACGGCAGACGAACCAGTAAACCCCCGTACTCCTCCGTGTGGGAAACAACTGCTGAGTATTCCCTGGCTCTGTGTCGTTCCCTTCCTAAGCCTCGCCGTCATCCACCGCTCTGGTGCTCTCGGCGCGGCCTGGTCAACGTGGTCAATGAACGACATCCATCGGAAGTGGACTGTATGTGGAGAGGCTGACAGCTGGGTCCATGGCCGCACGCAAAGAAATGCCTCCTTATTACACGCAAACAAATGGCCGCACGCAAAGAAATTCCTCCACCTGACAGCTAGGACCCACAGGAAGGGCCTCTGTATTTCGCGAAAAAAACGTTCCCCCCGCTGACAGGTCGGACCCACCACCTATATCTTCGCACGCAAGGAAGTGCCTCCTTATTACGCCCAAAAAAATCAATACCCCTTGCTAGCTGGGACCCACCATATTGTGGGCCTGACTTGTGGGCCTACTAAGTTGATGGGGACGGAGGGCTTTGTCAACTTAGTCAATACTCCAGTGACCGTATGATGTCCATCCAACGGCCATAGTGCTTCTTCAACCTCTGGTCTTCTTGCTCCAGCCGCCCAAAGCAACGCCGGTCGTGCCGCCTGCTCCTGCCTCCCGTGGCCGGCTGTGCTACCGCGGAGGCCTCACCGCCCCCATACTACTCCCACCACTGGCCAGGCCATCCCTCCACTCACCCACACCCCCTATTATTCTGCGACGACCGCAGCTGAACCAGTGAACGCTCGTACTCCTCTCCGCGTGGGCATCCACTGCCGCGTCTTGCCCGGCTCCGCGTCGTCCCCTTCCTAGGCCTCACCGTCGTCCACCGCCGTGGTGTTCTCGGCGCGACGTGGTCAATGTGGTCAACGACCGACTTCCATCAGAAGAGTACTGTACATGGAGAGGCTGACAGCTGGGTCCACGACAGCCGCAAGGAAGTGCCTCCTTATTACGCGGAAAATAATTATTCCTCCACCTAACAGTGGGGACCCACCAGACGGGCCACCAGTATTTTGCGAAAAAAATCGTTTCCCCCTGACTGCTGGGACCCACCGGACGGGCCACCGTATTTCACGAAAAAACGTTCGCCCCGCTGTCAGCTCGGACCCACCGGAAGTGCCTCCTTATTACGCACAAAAAAAATGAATACTCCCCCAAATAGCTGGGACCCACCTTGGTGGGAGGCTGACTTGTGGGCCTACTAAGTTGACGTGGACGAAGGTCTTTGTGAACTTAGTCAATATGAACGATTCTAGCTCCAGTGACCGTACGATGTCCATCCAACGACCATAGTGCTTCTTCAACCTCTGGTCTTCTTGCTCTAGCCGCCCAAAGTAGCACCGGTCGTGCCGCATGCTCCTGCCTCCTGTGGCCGGCTGTGCTGCCACAGAGGCCTCACTACCCCTACTATTCCCACCGCTGGCATGGCCCTACGGCGACGGCAGCCTCACACCGCAGCCGAACTAGTGAACCCTCGTACTCCTCTCCGCGCGGGCTTCCACTGCCGCGTCTTCCCCGGCTCCGCATCGTCCCCTTCCTAGGCCTCACCATCGTCCACCGCCGTGGTGCTCTCCGTGCGGCGTGGTCAACGTGGTCAAGGAACGACTTCCATTGGAAGAGTACTATACGTGGAGAGGCTGACAACTGGGTCCACGGCCACAGCCCAGTTTTTTTGTGATTTGCCAAGTAAGTCGCTTTGTCAGGCCTGTTGGGATGCAAATCTTTCAAGACGAGGAGAGCTTTCATTTGGCTGGCCAAGAAAATGGCCCATTAGTAATGAGAAATGGGTTGTACATTTTTAAAACACATCAAACCGGCAATTAGTTTCAAATATATTTTTTTTTCATTTCAAGATTTTAAATTACATTAATTTTTATGCATGGAGAATTTGTTGGATTTTATATTGAT
This sequence comes from Triticum urartu, assembly GCF_003073215.2. Classification (NCBI taxonomy): domain Eukaryota; kingdom Viridiplantae; phylum Streptophyta; class Magnoliopsida; order Poales; family Poaceae; genus Triticum; species Triticum urartu. Next base: position 440,112,604 of record NC_053022.1, on the reverse strand, counting down.
ATACATTTATTTTTAAAATCAGTTTGAATGTGAGTCGAAATTTCGGGATTAAAAACAGTTCGGACCGCACCGAAATATGCAAAATTTCGTATAATTTTTTAACCATGGCCACAATATGGGCTGTAATGCTAACAAAAAGAATACGGGCTCCAAAAAAACCTTAAAAATTAGCCAATGGGCTGTAAATTATTAAAAATAATGGCAGATGGGCTGTATGCTGTTTTCCCCAGATTTGAGGCTTTCCTAAAAAAGCTTGACGAACAAGCACTGAGTGTTGGATGTCCATCCAACGGCCGTCGTGCTTCTTCAATCTCTGCTCTTCATGCTCCAGCCGCTCAAACAACCGTCGGCGGGACTGCCTGCTCCCTCCTCCCCATGGCCGGCTGTGCTGCCGCGCAGGCCTCACTGCCCCACCGTACTCCCATCGCTGGCCTAGCCATCCCTCTACTCACCCACACCTGCTGTTATTCTCCGGCGACGGCAGACGAACCAGTAAACCCTCATACAGTCATACTCCCCTCCGTGTGGGAAACAACTGCCGAGTCTTCTCTACCTCCGTGTCGTCCCCTTCCTAGGCCTCGCCGTCGTCCACTGCCGTGGTGCTCTCGGCGCGGCGTGGTCAATGTGGTCAACGATCGACTTACATCGGAAGGGTACTATGTGTGGAGACGCTGACAGCTGGGTCCACAGTTGCAGCAAGGAAGTGCCTCCTTATTCCATGCAAAATAATTATTCCTCCACCTGACAGTGGGGACCCACCGGACGGGCAACCATATTTCACGAAAAAAACGTTTCCCCCCTAACTGCTGGAACCCACCAGCTACACCTTCGCACGCAAGGAAGTGCATCCGGGCAAAAAAAATGATTCGCCCCCCTGACTGCTGGGACCCACCAGCTACATCTTCCCACGGAAGGAAGTGCCTGACAGTCGGGACCCACCTAGTCGAAGCGTACGTAGCGTTGTCATTCTGGATGCGAACATGCACGTACATATATACTGGTGGATGTAGAGGCGTGCACATGTCGTAGTAGAGGCGCGTACGTGTCGTAGTAGAGGCACGCACGTAGCATGTACACGTACGTATAGCGGACATGGTGCAAGAAAGAAAATACGACCACGTATGTGTCCATACGGGCGGGGTCTTGAACGCCAACTCGCGCATACGTACGGCCAGGGCTCGTCTACATGGGTGGGTCAGAACGGAGAAACAACGTCGTCGTCGTGTTCATGGGGAGGCAACGGAATGCGCCGTGTTCATGGGGAGGCAACGGAATGCGTCATGTTCATGGGGAGGCAACAGAATGAGTCGTGTTCATCGGGAGGCAACGGAACGCGTGGGAGCCAACCGGCTGGGTCGGAACGGAATGAGTGGTCGTGTTCATCGGGAGGGCTTGGACGGAACAGGCGATGGAAACGAGGCCTGGTGTACCGCACAATGGAGGAAACGGGCCTCCTACATTCGGAATGGGATCCTGTTGATCATGAGGGGTCTGGCGTACCGCAAAACGGAGGAAACGGACGTCCTACGGTCAAAACGGGGGTCCTGTTGATCGGGAGGGGTGTGGCGTACCGCAAAACAGACGAAACGGACCTCCTACGGTCGAAACAGGGGTCCTGTTGATCGAGAGGGGTGTGGCGTACCGCAAAACGGACGAAACGGGGGTCCTGTTCATCGGGAGGGGTGTGGCGTACCGCAAAACGGGAGTCCACGGGATACTATTCATCTCCACCGTCGACCTCCTCCAGCCTCCACCGCGCGCTACTCCACCAGCTACTATTCAACCACCCCTCCATGGGCACCCCTCCACCCTCTACTGTTCATCCAGCCCTCCACACCACGGGGTCCTGTTCAACCCCCCCCTCCACGGGCACCCCTCCACCGTCTACTATTCATCCAGCCCTCCACCACACCACGGGGTCCTGTTCATCAAGAGGCAACACCACCGCTCACTGTTCATCCACCCCCCGCAACACTCACTTTTCATCCTAGAGGCAGCATCGATCGGCTTCAGTTAGCAGCAGTAGCGCAGGAATCGCTCGTTCGGGTTCAGTTAACAGCCATCGATCGATTGCTTGGGTTCAGTAATGCGTAGCCTGCAGTGCGATCGCTTGGGTTCAGTTAGAGCCCAACGCCTCGCTCGGGTTCAGTTAGAGCCAAAGCCTCGCACACACGCGCGTACATGTACGAGAGAAACGCGCATCGCTCGGCCCCCGACCTCCCACCGTAACCGTCATGGACGGCCCAAAGAATGTCATGCAGCTGCGTCTCCGGACCGCCCAGGACAAAAAGCCCTTTTTTTGTCATAGAAGTAGGAGCCCACCACATCTATGATGATACCGGGTTTTTTCACAATTATCGTCATAGAAGTGTCATATGTATGACAGAATTTTTTTTCGTTCGGCCCAAAATGTCACGGATGTATCTTTTTTTGTAGTGATAGCCCATTGATTAGCCGCGTTGATGTGAGACTTTCTCCCTTTTAGTCTTCTCCACACAACCTCCACCATCATATTCTATTCCACCTATAGTGCTATATCCATGGCTCACGCTCATGTATTGCGTGAAAGTTGAAAAGGTTTGAGAACTTCAAAAGTATGAAACAATTGCTTGGCTTGTCATTAGGGTTGTGCATGATTTGAATGCTTTGTGTGGTGAAGATGGAGCATAGCCATACCATATGATTTTGTAGGGATAACTTTCTTTGTCCATGTTATTTTGAAAAGACATGATTGCTTTATTAGTATGCTTGAAGTATTATTGTCTTAATGTCAAATGATAGACTATTGCTTTGAATCACTCATGTCTTAATATTCATGCCATGATTAGATTACATGATCAAGATTATGCTAGGTAGCATTCCACATCAAAAATTATCTTTTTTATCATTTACCTACATGAGGACGAGCAGGAATTAAGCTTGGGGATGCTGATACGTCTCCATCGTATCTATAATTTTTTATTGTTCCATGCCAATATTATACAACTTTCATATACTTTTGGCAAATTTTTATACTATTTTTGGGACTAACATATTGATCCAGTGCCCAATGCTAGTTCCTGTTTGTTGCATGTTTTTTGTTTCGCAGAAAATCCATATCAAACGAAGTCCAAACGGGATAAAAACTGACGGAGATTTTTTTGAAATATATGTGATTTTTGGGAAGAAGAATCAACGCGAGACAATTCCCGAGGGGGCCACGAGGCAGGGGCGCACCCTGGGCCCTTGTGGCCACCCCGTAAGGAAGTTGATGCCCTTCTTTCACCGCAAGAAAGCCAATATCTGGATAGAAATCGTGTTAAAATTTCAGCCCAATTGGAGTTTCGGATCTGCGGGAATATAAGAAACGGTGAAAGGCCAGGATCTAAAACACAGAAACAGAGAGAGACAGAGAGACAGATCGAATCTCGGAGGGGCTCTCGCCCCTCTGCCGCCATGGAGGCCATGGACCAGAGGGGAAACCCTTCTCCCATCTAGGGGGAAGGTCAAGGAAGAACAAGAAGGAGGGGGCCCTCTCCCCCTCTCTCCCGGTGGCGCCGGAACGCCGCCGGGGCCATCATCGTGTGACGGCGATCTACACCAACACCTCCGTCATCTCCGCCGGGGCCATCATCGTGTGACGGCGATCTACACCAACACCTCCGTCATCTTCACCAACATCTTCATCACCTTCCCCCATCTATCTACAGGGGTCCACTCTCTCGCAACCCTCTGTACCCTCTACTTGAACATGGTGCTTTATGCTTCATATTATTATCCAATGATGTGTTGCCATCCTATGATGTCTGAGTAGATTTTCATTGTCCTATCGATAATTGGTGAATTGCTATGATTGGTTTAATTTGCTTGTGGTTATGTTGCTGTCATTTGGTGCCCATCATATGAGCGTGAGTGGATCAGACCATAGGGTTAGTTGTATGTTGATAGGACTATGTATTGGAGGGCAAGAGTGACAGAAGCTTCAACCTAGCATAGCAATTGATGCATACAGGATTGAAGGGGGACTAATATATCTTAATACTATGGTTGGGTTTTACCTTAATGAACGTTAGTAGTTGCGGATGCTTTCTAATAGTTCCAATCATAAGTGCATAGAATTCCAAGTCAGGTATGACATGCTAGCAGTGGCCTCTCCCACATAAAACTTGCTATCGGTCTAGTAAAGTAGTCAATTGCTTAGGGACAATTTTGCAACTCCTATCACCACTTTTCCACACTCGCTATACTAACTTTATTGCTTCTTTACCTAAAACAACCACTAGTTTTTATTTACATTCTCTTTATATTCTTGCAAACCTATCCCATTACATCTACAAAGCAATTCAAGTTTCATACTTGTTCTAGGTAAAGTGAACATTAAGCGTGCGTAGAGTTGTATCGTTGGTCGATAGAACTTGAGGGAATATTTGTTCTACCTTTAGCTCCTCGTTGGGTTCGATACTCTTACTTATCGAAAGAGGCTACAATTGATCCCCTATACTTGTGGGTTATCATGGACACACTCTCCCCCTCTCGTTGCTATGCATCTCCTAGATAGATCTTACGTGCTCGTAGGTTTTTTTTTGAAATTGCATGCTACGTTCCCCAACAGTGGTATCAGAGCCAGGTCTATGCGTAGATGATATGCACGAGTAGAACACAAAGAGTTGTGGGCGATCATAGTCATACTGCTTACCACCAACTTCTTACTTTGATTCAGTGGCATTGTTGGATGAAGCGGCCCGGACCAATCTTACATGACCACGTTCATGAGACTGGTCCCACCGATAGACATGCAACTTGTTTTGCATAAAGGTGGCTAGCGGGTGTCTATTTCTCCAACTTTAGTTGAATCGAGTTTGACTACAGCCGGTCCTTGTTAATGGTTAAAACAACACACTTGACGAAAAATCATTGTGGTTTTGATGCGTAGGTAAGAACAGTTCTTGCTAGAAGCCCGTAGCAGCCACGTAAAACTTGCAACAACAGAGTAGAGGACGTCTAACTTGTTTTTGCAGGGCTTGTTGTGATGTGATATGGCCAAGACATGATGTGATATAAGTTATTGTATGAGATGATCATGTTTTGTAAAAGTTATCGGCAACTGGCAGGAGCCTTATGGTTGTCGCTTTATTGTATGAAATGCAATCGCCATGTAATTGTTTTACTTTATCACTATGCGGTAGTGATAGTTGTAGAAGCAATAGTTGGCGAGATGACAACGACGCTATGATGGAGATCAAGGTGTCAAGCTGGTGACGATGGAGATCATGACGGTGCTTTGGAGATGGAGATCAAAGGCACAAGATGATGATGGCCATATCATGTCACATATTTTTGAGTGCATGTGATGTTTATCTTTTATGCATCTTATTTTGCTTAGTACGGCGGTAGAATTATAAGATGATCCCTCATTAAAATTCAAGGTATAAGTGTTCTCCCTGAGTATGCACCGTTGCGACAGTTCGTAGTGCCGAGACACCACGTGATGATTGAGTGTGATAAGCTCTACGTTCACATACAACGGGTGTAAGACAATTCTGCACATGCAGAATACTCGGGTTAAACTTGACGAGCCTGTACTGTACAGACATGGCCTCAGAACACTGGAGACCGAAAGGTCAATCGTGAATCATATAGTAGATATGATCAACATAGAGATGTTCACCATTGATGACTACTCCATCTCATGTGATGGTCGGACATGGTTTAGTTGATTTGGATCACGTGATCATTTAGATGACTCGAGGGATGTCTATCTAAGTGGGAGTTCTTAAGTAATATGATTAATTGAACTTAATTTATCACGAACTTAGTCCTGATAATATTTGCATATCTATGTTGTAGATCAATAGCTCGCGTATAGCTCCCTTGTTTTATTTTTGATATGTTCCTAGAGAAAACTGAGTTGAAAGATGATAGTAGCAATGATGTGTACTGGATCCGTGATCTGAGGATTACCCTCATTGCTGCTGTCGGAGTAATGGGCCACGGGTAGGCTAACCCGAGCCCCAGAACCTTTCAAGACATCGGGGCAGGCTGCGCCCCTCAAGACCCCTGGATGAAGAGCCGCCTTCTAAGAAGTCGGCGGCAAGGCGACCGACTGCCCACTCGTGGCCGAGTCCCGTGGATGACTTCAGGATAAGCCGACTCCTGACTATCAACTTCCAGAGAAGCCGGCTTTGGGGAGTCAGCCCGCGACTCCAACAAACCCCATATCCTCATCGGGAGGGACATGACAGGGGAGTGGCTAAAGTAAAGCCCGCTCCCGCCCCTTACCAGGGGCAGGCATGGCCACAACACGCCGTACCCGAGGAGATCTCCGTGCGGCGTGGCATTGTTGCCGTGCCGGCCCTGACATCAGCGCCGAAGGACCGAATCCTGCGCCCACGACGGCTTGTCTGTACGACCATGGGGCGGCGGGTCCCAGCAGCCAGTGGGACCCCAGGAGACGGCAAGTGCGCCACTAGTCGGCCCCCGAGAGTCGGCCAGACCCTCCCCCGGGGCCCGCGTGCCATTAATCATATGTGACGGAGAGTGGCAATAGTGATCGCCCGCCAGGCGGCGGGGCTATTTCCACGACTCCATGACCAAGCCCGCGTCATCAGAAGCACGGCTACAGTAATCAGTAGCCGGCAAGACCCGCCCGTGGCAGACGCGGCCTGTCGGCTCTGTACCTAGCCAGTCGGCGGGGCCCACCAGTCGGCGGGCCCCAGCAGTCGGCGGAGAAGACGGAGGCCAGAGGCACTGATGGCTGGGCCCGCGTCCAGCCGGATTACCATTGTACCCCTGGGGGGTAGGCATATATAAACCCCCCAGGGCACCCATGCAAAGGGTTGGAATCCATTAGCTCTAGACTAGATCATATAGGAGGGAGAGAGCTAGCCTTGCCCTCTCCTACCTCCAGGAAACAGCTCAAGGAGCAATCGTGTAAACACTTTGCCATAGTGATCATGCGGAGACCCCGTAGAGCAGCAGTAGGGGTATTATCTCCCCGGAGAGCCCTGAAGCTGGGTAAGATTCACCGGCGTGCATGAATACGCCTCATCCCGTTTCCAGGCACCGGCGACATTCTACTCACCCCCACCATGATAAGCCATCCTTTGGCATATGTTGCACCCAACCCCCGATATTTGGCGCCCACCGTGGGGCCTGGTGCACCGTCATCCAGAGACCTGTTCTGGACGGGAACCCTTTTCCTCCCTGGCAAGCGCAGCTGGCCAGGCACGCGAGAAGGAGTTTGCGCCGACGCGCTGCACGGCGTTGAGATTGCCTGCGCAGCTAGCCGCCTCGCCGAACTTGTCAGCGAGGTTCGCATCTCCAATGAACCTGCATCCGACGCAGGCACGGGCGGCTCCAAGAGCCTCCTCGCGGGCCTCCTCGATCAACTCCACATCGCTGGCGAGCCTGCCGTGGACTTGGAGTCTGTAGGTTCCACCGACCCGATGCTGGTCGACTCCGACACCGCGTCGCTCGACGCGTTCCCCACTAATGTGGTGGTCTACGACGAGCCTCTCCCTCGTGCGGAGAGCGGCGGAAGCACCGTCACCGAGGTGCTCGTCATCACTCATGACGAGCTCCCCCGCGGAGGAGCGCATGATCCACTTGGCGCGGTGCTACAAGACCTGACTATGCCCATTCCGGAAGACGCTGACGCGGAGACGTTGGAGGCGCGCCGCCTTCAGCTCGTCGAAGGTGCGAAGAAGCTGGCTAGCATGAGACGCTTGTCAGAAGCCTACCAGCGAGAGATGGATCGCGCTGTTGGTGGCTCGCCAGCCCCAGCTGGGCCCAGCCGCCTTGGCATGGTCCAGCAGCGCGGCGTAGCCATCGCCAACCTGTTCGGGGCAAGACGCCCTGTGTATGCTACAACTGCGGAGAACAAGGCGGCGGCGGACGAGCTGGACAATTTCGAGGGCGAAGAGCGCCGCCTGATGATGGAGCGAGTCCAGCGGCTCCTCGACGCGGCTGCCGCGCAGAACGAGGCCGGCTGCCACACAAAGGCGCCGCATCGGCAAAACTATGACCTTCGCCGAGACCAAGGCGCGACGTCTCGAACACTAACTGGCGGCGCCCGAGGAAGAAAGGACAGGGATTCGACTATCAGCCACAGTCGGACTCACATTACCATAGAGCGCGACCGAGACGGCCGCCCGAGAGCAATAGAATGACAGGACGACTGTCCGCCTCCTCCTCCTCGCAAGGAAAGGCGAGTCTCCCTACCTCCTATTGATCATCCGACTCTTGGCGACCGCCTTGGCCACCGAGAGGGAGTCGGGGAAAACGACGCCCGCCACCGGATCGACCGGCTTCACCGATCCCTTGCGTTGGAAGAAGAAGACAAGTTGGGTCCGCCTTGTTTCGGGCCCCGCATTCGAGACGAGCCCTTTCCCAAAGGGTTCACGCTCCCAAGAGACACGCCCAAGTATACCGGCTCCGTGAAGCCGGAAGACCGGCTAGTCGACTACTCCACGGCTGTCAGCATAGCGAAAGGCAACAAGCGTGTCGCCGTAAAATACGTTCCGCTCATGCTCCAAGGCACGGCCCGGACATGGCTGAACAGCCTGAAGCCCCGCAGCATCAACAGCTGGGTCGACTTCACCGAAGCATTCGTCCGCAACTTCACCAACACGTACAAGCGTCCTCCCAAGCCTCGTCAGCTCTCCTTGTGCATGCAAGGTCCCGACGAGTCGACTCGCGACTACCTCATGCGTCGGGCCGAGCTTCGGAACTCCTACGAGGGCGTGCACGAGGTGCAGGCTATCGAGTACTTCACCGCCGGGGTGCAGAGAAGGCACCCTCCTCAAGCACAAGCTTCTCTGCGACGAGCCAGAAACCCTGGACGAGCTGCTGATCATAGCAGACAAGTACACCACGGCCGACTCCTCCATGAAGGCGGAGATTCAAGTTAGCACAACTTGCAAAGTGGCCCCTCAAGCTCCAAGAACTCCGGTGGGAGATGCCAGTCGGAGGCAACAGCAGAGCGACCACAAGCGCAAGGCCCCACAGCCGGCTTCCAGCAGCCGGCAGGTTGCGACAGTAGTCCCCGAGCCAAGATCTTTCCAAGAAGGCGACCTTGTGCTCCGGCTGATCCAGCGAACAACCGGCCAGCACAAGCTGTCGGCACCTTGGGAAGGCCATTTCATCATCAGCAAAGTGCTGGGCAATGACTCCTACTACCTGATTGACGCTCAGAAGCCCCGAGCACGCAAGAGGGACGACTCCGGCAAAGAGACATAGCGGCCATGGATTGCAAATCTCCTCCGAAGATTTTACAGTTGATGCAGTATGTACCACGCTACCTTTTGTATTAAAGTACCAAGACTTCAGGCCCCTCGCGACGAGCTCGGGGACTGCCCTCTTTTGTCTATACGATAAAAGTTATGCCTACGAGTATGTTACTCTTTGATTGCCGCTGGGCACCGGGCTCGACAGGTCGGCCCAGGGACTTGCCGCCTTGCACTATGAAATGATTCCTGCAGCCGGACAAGTAGTGTGTGATGCCTAAGCCGTCTCCTGTCAGAAGCCGCAGCTCACAGAGCGATTGTACGGTGGGCAGGAGTAAGGTAGAATGGGCGTTCACATGAAAAATGGCTAAGGACTCAAAGCATAGAACATAGCTTAAAGCCGGCTTCCAGCCTTCCTTTTTTCTTTTCGCAAAACCGACTATTAAGCACTCGGCTCACCGCCTTCTATTCAACTTCCTAAAAAACTCTAAAACGACTAAGTACTTGCCTCCCCAAAGTAGCCAAGCATTTGATCCAACGGCAGTCCATGGAGCGGCTGTCCAACTGGCAAGACAGGCAACTAAGGGAAAGCGGCAAGGAAAAAGCCAAAAGAGCAATGAGCAAGAAAAGATAGAATTCGGATAAATATTTACATAGCATAGGCCCTTGGCCGAATCTTCGAGCAGAAGTTCAAAATACACCCCACGGGTGGAATTGTGCAAATTAACAAGTTCTTCAAAGACTACTAAAGCAGATAAAATAAAGATAAGGCGGCAGCCTAAGATGTGGCAGACAGATTCGGAGGGTCGGAGGAGACGGCAGCGTCAGGCGTTGGGGCGGCCGGCTGGGCAGTCTCGGCTCATTCGCCCCCGGCGGCAGTCGGCTCGGTCGCACGCGGCTCGTTGCTGGAGGCACGGTCGAGCTGAGGCTGGCCGTACGCTCCATCTTTTGGTTCTTCCGTCTCGCCTCCGTCCTCTGCCTCGCCTTCCTCCTCGGCGCTGGAACCGATCACCTCCGCCGAGTCCTCGCCGTAGTCTGGGTTCATCCCAAACCACTCCGGCGGTACCTCCTCGCTGTCTTCGAACTGCTCGGGGACAAAGATGCTAGTGTTGGTGTACTCAGTGATCGCCGCAGCACGCTTGACGAGGGCGTCTTCCGCAGCTGCCAGCTCTGGCTGGGCCTCTGACCGGAGTGTGACCAGCCGGTCCAGGTCCAGCCTCGGATACCATGCCTTGACAAACTCCAAGGCCCGGCGCGCTCCATCTCGGGGGGAGGAACCTTTCCAGGCTTCAAGACGACCAGCCGTGACCTCCAGCCAGTCGACAGTCCGACTGGGGGTGCGCGGAGCCTGCATGTCCGGCCACAGGGCAGCAATTGCCTGGGCGCCGACACGTTGAAGCCAGCGCAGCATCCGTTGAGTCGGCCGAAGGTGAGCCTCGATGCTCAGGATATGCTCATCAAGGGTTCGGGGGGCGTCGGCGGCGATCTCTGCACCTTCCGCCCTCCGACCTTCATGGCCAGCCTCGATGGCTTGGATGGCGGCCTGCAAGTGCCCAGGGAAGAAGTCTGCCAAGACGGAAGAAACGAAGAAACAAGTCAAAAACCGGGAGTCGGCACAATTTATAATCGGCAGCTCGAAGAAAGAAAGTAAAGAAACTCACCATCAACAATGTCTTCATTCTCAAGGAAGCCGGAGGCCAGCATTGCCTCTTTGTCAGTCCAGGAGGGCGGTTTCCGCCTCTTCCGCCTCCTTCTACGTCTTCGCAAGCAGCTCCCTCTGCTCTGCCAATTGAGTGGCCAGCAGATCGCGCTCTGTGGCGAGCTTGCTGCACTCCTCCCCCTTGGCGCGCAACGCGGAGTTGGCTTCGCTCAGCTGCTGTTGAAGGACAGCGTTGGCTTCTGAAGAGAAGGAAGAAAGAAGGTGTTAAGTCATCAGTAAAGAAGGTCGCCGGGGAGATCCAGCCCGACTGCTCAGCAGTCGGCCTGAATCTCGGGGACTACAGCCCGTGGGTGCGCCAGCGCGCACCCGCAAAGAAGAAAAAGGACTCACTCCGGCTCTTCGACAAGTCGGCGGTCCGCTTGCCCAGCTCTTCAACGTTACGGTTGAAGGCAGTAACACGGAGGTTGTGGTAGTCCCGCGACAAAATATTTCAGACAAAAGTAAGTACCCGGAACTCACCAATTGGAGTTCCGGGCCGCCTGCTCAGCAGCCGGCCCGAAACTCGTGGACTACACCCAGTGGGTGCGCTGGCGCGCCCCCATGGAGAGGAACAAAAAAAAGAGAAAGGACCAAAGAGAAAGCATACCCGGACGGCTGCTCGCGACGCCGGGTATGCCTTGGTGCAATTCTGGATCGCGTCGCCCTCAGCTCGCAGCTTCGTCTGGACGTCCAGAAGCGCCTGGTTCAGCGGCCCTGTGTCGCCACCTCGCACCCACCCAATGGGCGCGGCGCTCGTCGCTTCGGCGTCTGGGATCGCCGAGCTGGCGGTGCCGGTCTCCAGGGGGCGTGGCGCCGAATTCGCCTTCTCAAGACGGCGGTGCGTTGGCGAGCCGACTTGAAGGAGTAGCCTCGCCACGGCCTCATCTTCAGTCGGCGGCACCGGCGGGTCCGCCGGCTGTTCGCCTTGCGCGCCCCCAGACGGCGGCGGAGGTGGCAGCGGAACGATCATGTCTGGCATGGAGGAGTCGCCGCCTTCCCTCTCCAGGATGGGGTTCTCGCCGCCGGCTTCCCCAGTCTGCCCCGTGAACTCCGGAGGCGGCGGCGCAGAGTTCAGCAGGGTGACGAACACCGCCGATTGGCGGTGCGCGGCCTCCTCAGCCTGCCGCTTCGTCGCGGCAACGGCTTTGGCCTCGGACAGTTTCTTCTTGGCGGAGGCCTCTGCCTTATCGGCCTCCACCTTCTCCAGGCGGGCGGCCTCTTCCTCGTTGCGCTTCTCCTGCTCATTCCGCTCCATCGCCTCCCGGAGGTGGGCGGCGGGGTCAATCCGCCGAGTGGAGGCGGACGTCTCCGCTGACCCCATGACGGAGGCGGCGACAACCCTCTCAAGAGTGAGGGGAGCCCTGAAGCAAGGGAAGCAAGTAAAAGACTCGGACAAAGCCACAAAGAAAGAATAAAGCGTTGAGACGGAATACTCACACGGAGACCATTTGCGGCTTCTTCATTTCCTTACGGAAGCGGATGGCCTTCGCAGCCGCCTCGTCCCGCCGGGTCGCCGCAGCCGAACTCTTGGGCTTCTTCGGCCGACTGCCGAACAAGGTCGGCACGGCCCTACGCTTCTTCCCGCCGCCTGGAGCACCCGGCGCGGTAGAAGAGCCCGCGCCGGGGTGGCTGGCTCCTGGCCGATGGCGGGGGGCGACGTCCTCCTCATCATCAGGCCGGTCCTCTATGCTGGCCCCGAGCTGCGGGCCGCCTCCTCCCTCCGCGTCGTCTTCCAAAGCCGCCGCTCCCAGATCGGGGTCGTCGACGTTGCTCTCTGCCCGGTCGGCAAGGAACTCGCGGGTCAGCCCCGTGGTGCCGGCTGGTGGATGGAGGAGGGGATTCTGACCAAAGCCTTCTGGTCAGGCCGCACAAAACAAACTCGGCAAGAAAGAAGACAATCCAAAGAAAGAAAGAAAAGGCAACCGACTGTGGGTGGGGGGTTGGCGCGGGAGTACGGCTCCTTGCCAAACCGCCAGTCCTCCAGGAGCTTGCTGTCCGAGAGGTAGTTCACCATGTAGGCCACCTCCTCATGAGGCATGTCCTTGGTGCACATCCGACTCGGGTCACGGTGCCCGCTCATTTGGCATATCATGTGGGGGCGACCTTGGAGGGGGAGAACTCGGCGCGCCACGAACGCGGCCAGCAGGTCTGGACTAGTCAAGCCCTCTGACTGCGTCAGCACTTGGGGTCGCGCGACGGCGCCGGCTCCCGCAGGCGTCAGCGACTTGGCCCGGTACGACCAGTTGGGCAGTCTCCCAGCCGGCGGGCCGGCTTCGAAAGCCGGCAGGTTGACCTAATCGCCCCTCGCGAAGACGCTCTTGACGTAGAAGTACGATCGCTGCCACATCTTCACCGACTTTATCAGCCTGATTGTGGGGAAGGGGTTGTCGGCCCCTGATCTCCGCCCGGCGATGAACGCGCCGCATTGAGCCGGCACGCCTGCAGCCTGGGTGCCGAGCTTGGAGTAGAAGAACACCCCCCAGAGCTCGAGGGTGAGGAGGACTCCGAGGAAGCGTTCGCACAAGGCCACGAAGGCGGATAGCAGCAGCACCGTGTTGGGAGTGAGGTGGTGCGGCTGGAGGCCGTAGAACTCCAGAAAAGAGCGGAAGAAGCTGCTCGCCGGCAGCCCCAATCCGCGCAGGCAGTGCGAGCGGAAGAAGACCCGCTCGCCCTTCTCCGGCGCTGGGGAAATCTCCCCCCTTGGCGCAAGACGCACCCTCGTGTAATCTTCGCCGGGGAGCCGACGAGTCTTGTGGAGGAACTCGATGTGGTCGTCGTGAACTTCTGAGCCGTCCCAGGTGCCGGAACGCACCGAGGGAGGCGTGACGGCAGAAGAAGAACTCATCACGAGCTGATCGCCGCGG